>NW_026897429.1:0-32751 GCF_033153095.1 Gastrolobium bilobum | reverse complement strand
TGTGGTTTTCATGTATTGTATTATTGAAATGCTATTGAGTTGTTAAGTGCAAATGCCTTATGATATGTATGTGGTGTTCGCCTAGACGAGACTTCATCCTGTGGGTAGGTACGGCATGGGCGCGTACTGTGTGGGTAATAGATGTATTCCTGCATCTCTCTGGCCAGTAGATTAGTTATAACACACATGACATGATTATCTGCTGCATTGCACTATTTTGGAACTTATATTGTTGAACTATTTTAGAACTTATATTGCACATGTAAGTGAGCTTGGGGTGTAAGATCCTTGAGGACCTGGATTACTGTGTTGAGACTCTGTTGGTTATGTTGTTTATTTGGTGAGTGTTGGGTGGTTTGCTGATGGTGGAAAAATTTAAGTTCTGATAGGGGAAGTTCTTCTGTTCTTGCAGAACACAGATTCGTCCCTCAGTTCCAACCCAAGTGCACAAGTGCACGCATTAAGTAATAAAGGGAGTATTAATGCCCAAATTATCGTTCCCATGAGGATAGAGTGCTAATTATTGTTTTATCACTGTTTATAAAGAGTGAAAATGAGACGAAAAGTTAGTAAATGAACTGTCTGGCCAAACATTCCCTACTGTCTTGACAACGTTCCTCAGGAACAGTAGGTTCAACCTGATGGCAAACAGTTGCTCGCTGCGTTATGTATGTGATCCTTCCTGTTTAGAAGAAGGTGATATAACAATCATTGGAGTTTTTATAAGTACTAAATAAAATAAAATAAAATTACTAAAACAGAAATAACTATAATCAAGAGACAACAGGGTGGTGGTTAAAACAGTTTAACAGAAGGAACAGATTCACTGCTTCACTCTTAAAGGGGCTGTTTTCTCTGCTCAAGACTTAGCACTTTTTGGCTTTTCCCCAGTTTCTTTGCCTGCCAACTCTGATTCCTCAGCTCATGATCTAGATGGCTCACAAGTTTCCATATTCCTATTGCTCCCTTGACTCCAACAGGTACTTAGTTCAGAACCTTAAAATGGACGAGTTGGCCCCTTATTCCTAAGGTGACCAGTAGCATTTTTGCCATGACATCTACCTTCCCCCAATGGCTAAGCTGTCTGAAATCCCTTCCTTATGGAAGTTCCTTTCTTAGTATGTACCCAATTTCCATTGGCGCACAATGAATATAGCTTACTTAGCCAAAGAAATACAAAAAGCTTCGGTCAAGAGTTTTAAAAATAGTTCTTTAAGAGTTTCACAGTTTACCCGTTCCACAGATAGTTCAGCTCATGGCTGATAGTTTAAACATAATTATCCTCAACTGAGATCATATAGACCCGAGATTCAGTCAAGAGATAACGATTGGAACAAAGAGAAAAACACTTATATTAATTTAAAAGACAATTTACAAAAAGAAACAGAAAATGGAGAAAGATGGGTATTTGCTCGTGAGGAGTCTTGATGGTTGTTTACAGAGAAGGGAAGAGGGGTTGTCGCTTAACTATAGTTACAACCAAAAATAAAACTAAGTTACTAACTACTACTAAGTGATCTCTTCCTTTCGGACTACAAACCCTCCAGGATTCGATGATGTTTTTGTGTGAGGGAGGTCCTATTTATAGCTGGAAGAGGAATGGCAAGACTGTAATTTCCTTGGAGCTAGTTGCTTGAATGAGGGGACGGGACTATGGCAGCAGAGTGTGAAGCTTGCGTGAATTGTTGAATGGAATAGGATTTGGTGATGATTAGCCATTGTTTGCAGGCCTTCCCATGTTTTGCTTCTATTTTCAGCCAATGAGAACTCTTGATTCTCTGCTCTTCACGTTTCCAGCTGCTCAGTTGGTGCACCGCCTTACTTTTTAGAAGTCTTTAACTCTACGTTACCTGCAAAGTGTGCAGAAGCATTAAATGAATGGAGCAGGTGCATTAAATGTGTCTCAGTTCGTTCCCCTTTTAATATATTTTAAAGGAATACGTTACCATATGTTCCCCCACTGTGTTTTTGTCACAAATGTGTAAAACAAGTGATTTTCGTGCTGAAGTTGCTCATCAGATGAGGGAACGTATGGTATTTTGCCATCAAAATGGGCTTAGATGGGAACGAATTTACGTCCCATCAAACACCCCAAAACTAAACTGTTGGTTGTCCTCAAACAACTCAGAAATATTGTATTAGTTTGCCCAATTTAAAAGAATATCATAACATAAAGGAACTTGAGCCAGCGAGCAACCATGAACTTTTTAGAAAATGAACTACTCTTCATAGTAAACAATAAAAGGATTCTGTCCCCAGATAAGAGAAGGTTACTGATCTCTTGTCTCACTGTCACTCATGGGTTGGTGTTTGCTCTGTCCATTCCTGGATGTGATTATGCAGAACTTGCCTTTCTGCTGCGTTCGTATGAAGTACAGTTGTCTTCCGTTCCAAGGATTCTTTGATGGGTAAGTGTATGGAAATGTGGAAGAAGTGGTGGTCTGATTTGTGGGATCAAGGAACGTTTAGCTTTTGTGTCTTTGAACTTGGACTTTTCTGTTTTTGAGGGAACACCTTTTCTTGAACCTTTTTCCCCCTTTGGAGGAAGGTTTTTTGGTTTTTCTTGAATTCTTTTGAATGGTTGTTCCCCTTTTTCTTTGTTTTTCTTCTGTCTTTTTTTGTTCATTGTTGAGTACACTCCTTGTTCTTTTTGATTGACCATATGGTGTATGATGGGGGTGAGGTGAGTGTGTGATTCTGTTTTGATCCTTGACAGCAGAATTCATCTGTCTTCAGCAGTACTTACAGCATTAAGGCAAGCTGAGAAGTTTCATTGTGGTTACACCTCAGGAACGCTCTCAGATGTAGGCGTTTGGCATTTTTTCGTTCCTTACCAGTTTGAGTTCACACAGATCAGCTTCTTTCAAAAATCTGAGGATTAAATTCCCTGCACTGTTTCTATTTTCAAGTACTCAGAGAGAGAACAAGCATGATTAGTCACTGACTTTATGTTTCATGTATGTTAGTTAATCTAAAAGAATTTGGGCAGTCTTAATACTATAACTGAAATGCATGCATATACCAAACAGTTTGATAAAAAAAAATCTTTTTCATTGCAAAAAGATTAATTACAAGGGAATGGAAAGAAACTAAATTAAAAACAGGATTGAAAACAAACTAAGCTAAGATAAATAGGAGGGTTTCTCCTTTTCATTGTGGAGGTCTCCTGTCCCAAGGGTTCCTTTTTGCAGCTTCAGCTTCCTTGGCTTCATCAATCTCCTCCTGTGTCTATGGTCTCCTCCTGAGCAGATCTTGCAATCTGCGGACTTCATTTACAGGGAGCCATTTCTCAGCATCCTTCAGTAGATCGCTGATGATTGGGACCAGGGAGTTGATGGTGGATCTCATCATGGTTTTGCCAGTGCGAAAATGGATGACTTGTTTTTCAACATCCAGCAGTCTCATTTCCAACTCATGAATCCTCCTCTCCAGGTACGTTCCAAAGGCCCTGATGGCTTCTTTGGTTTCCTTACGTTCTTCAGCTTGTTTAGAGACGAGCCTGTTGAGTAAAAGTTCTGCTGTGTGGTTACGTAGAGAGTTGGAAAGGATTAGGGAGTTAGCTGCCTTAGCAATTTCTCCTTGGACTGCTTGGAGTATTGATTTATAGGATGCAGCACTGGCTTCCTTGATGGTTGTTTTTATGCTGCTGAGCTGTTGTTCTCTCTCTTCCTTCTGCTGTTCCTGAAAGGTGTTGAAGGCAGAGGAGAGCTGTGCCAGTCCGTCCCTTAGAGCCTGCAGCTCTGCATTTGTGCTTGTCATGTCAAGTTGGGGGACGAATTTCTTTGCTGGCAATCGTTTTTCTAACTTCTCTCTCAGCATTTCAAAGATTTCAGCAATCCCAATTTGTGATTTTCTTCTAGCTGCGATGGGGATTGCTGCAGTAGGGGAGGAAGTAGGTTGCTTCTTCTGCTGGTTATTGCCAGTAGCAGAAGGTATGACAGGTGTTGTGCTGGGTTCATCCACTGGTGGTCTGGATGACGAGGGCATGGTCACAACTTGTTCCTCCATCAATGGAGGAATTGCCATCCCTTCTTCTTTTGCCAAAGCTCTGGCAAGAGCTTCGTCCCCAGATGTATCGGGACGGATGACAGGAAATGACAGAGGTCCCCCCAGATTGATTCGTGGGGCCTGTTGTCTTTGCTTTCTTCTTAGGGGGTTCTATGAGGATCCCCTTTGCTTTGTCATTTTTCTTCTGTGGCTGAGCCTCTTGCTCAGCCATTGATATCTCTGCAGCAGATGCTGCTTCTTTGTCTTTCCGTCCCTTTCCTTGTTGTTGCCTAGGAGAGGGTTGTGGGGTGATTTGTTGTAGTGGAGAGTGAGAATGTGGTGGGGATGAAATGTCAGAAAATGTAGAGTCTGAGCTGCTTGGGGACGTCTCCTTTGCTGCTGGTTTTGGTGCTGACATTTTGCCAGCCTTCAGCCTTTTTGCCAAAGGCTCATTATCTTCACTCTCCTGGTCAGATAGGGTGATAGGTTTTGCAGGGGATGCTCCCTCTGGCCTATTGCTGTTGAGGACCCTTTTTATCCTCTAACGTGAACGTTCCCCCTTTCTTGGGGGAGGTTTGGCAGGAGATTTCTTCTTGCCCTGCTTTCCATCAGTAGCAACAGGGGCATCCTTCTTCACCTTGGTAGGAGGAGGGATGGTTCTTCTGTCCGGAACGTGGCCAGAGGAAGAGGATTTTGTAGGAGTGGTCTTGGTGGTCTTCTTCAGTGAGGCCACAGATGTTTCCTCCTCACTATCTCTGGTGGGGGAATGTCTGAGATTGGCAAGAATAGGGTGGGTGGTGTTAATGTAGGTGCTTTTAAGACCGTTCCAGGTCTTAGCATTAATGATAGATGCCACCTTCATGGTGTCATCTGGGTGTTCCTCTACACCAGCTTTCCTACAGAGTTTGGTGATGAGGCAGGGGAAGAAGACCTTAGTCTTCCTTATATCCCTCTGCAAGCTGTTGTAGATGAGGGTTACTGCATCAAAACATATGTGCTTGATGATGCAGTAAATTTGAACTTGAAGTCCCCAACTAGCAGAGGCTTCATGCGAGGTGGGGGTGATGTTGGAGTTGGCAAACAGTGCCCAGAACCTAGCTATGTCCTTTATGATCCCCTTGCAGATGGACCCTTTGTAGTAGTTGGGATTGTTCAGGGCTACTGTCTGCTTCAGATTCATCTGAAAAGTGTACTCCTCCCTACTGTCTAAGTACTTCTGGTACAGACAATTGGTGACGGTGGGAAGGTGGAGTACTTCCTGGACATCAGCGGGGGAAAATGATACTTGTTTTCCCCTCACTATGACCACATCAGGTGCCTCCTCTTCGGGCATCCTTCTCGTCTGGTATAGGAATTCTCCCACCCAGTTCAAGTTCAACTCACGGTCATCAGTGGCGAAAAGCAACCACCGAAGTTTGTCCAATGATTTCTTCACATATGGAGGCAGAACCACTTTGTCCTGATGCAGAGAAATGTTCCTTTCTGGGTACAGAATGATGGTGGGTTCAGTGAGCTCTGGTTCTTCGCCGCGGTTGGCTACAGGGATCACTTTAAATGAGAGCTTAGTCATTTTGTTCAGAAAAGGAGTTAGAGCACAAATGTAGGATGGATAAAAGGGTTCTGAGTTGAATGGAAGTGGTAGAACTTGAAGAAATCAGAGACCGAGTTTAAATAGACTGTGGGGGAGAAAATGAAAGGTTTCTGGGACGTGGAGGTTAAGGAGAGGAGGTTGAAGAGGTAGTGGAATGGGGACGTTACAAAACGAGTGGTCAGCAGTAGGTGATCAGTTACTGATGGGATGAGTGTGAGAAGATGGAACGGTTTAGGTCAATACATGGGAGAGAGGGAAAAGGAAAGGGTTCAGTTGTCTTAATGGTTAAGGAGACGGTTGCTTTTTCTGCGCCCGTTTCCAACAATTGCATTGAATGCAAAGTGGATATGGCTGCGTATCTTTTTAAGTGACTCAGCAGGGACAGGTGTCCCAGTCACTCTTATCTCCTAACCCAGCGAACGTTCCCTTTGTCTTTTCCTAACTAATAAATAAATAACTAATTGAAATAAATAATAATAAGATATGCAATAGTGAGTACTAAGTAAGGAAAAGGGGACGTACTAACCTATCACCTATTATTTAATAAATCTAAATGAACATATAATAAAACATATAAGTACATCTATATATATATATTTTTTTTTTATTTTTTATATTTGGATTGTGTGGTCAGGGACCACCCCAAAACTACATTCCTGGAACAGAACGTACTTTATTTGGACTTTTTGGAGAGGAACATCAGACGTTCCCTCTTTTTTGGGAGCTTTGTGGTTATGGATAACCACCCCAAAACTTTGCTCTTTGTTAGAGAGTAAATGTATCTACTGGGTTGCCTCCCGGTCAGAGCTTAGTTTAATGTTTTTAGCTAGACATGGTACTTACCTCTTAAGGGGTTTTAGAATGGTTGAGGGGACCTCAGTGTCCCCTGGTAGTGATCCTGGTCTTTTTGTGGAACTATTTTTGTTTCCCTTCATAGTTAGAACTGGAAGAGTAGTTTGGTGAGCTCCATGAGCCTTTCTTGCTGAGTTTTAGGCTTAGGTAAGTGTTACCACCCTTGTTCTTGAGTTTAATGGGTTAAAAGAGATGTCTTGGTATGTTTAATGAGTTAAACAAGTAACCAACTGTTATGTAAACTTAAAACAGAGTAAAAATGCATGCTTTGACGTTTTGAAGTGTTAAAAATAGAACCTTGGATGGATATCGTCGGGAAATGCAGAAACTGCATTCTGTCGCAAAATATCCAGATATGGTATTCGGATATTGATATCCGGATATGGGATCCTTTGCTATCCGAATATGGGTATCCGGATATGTCCCCGAGGAATATCCGGATATTCTGGGTTTTCGAAGAACAGTGGCTGCACTGTTCATACAGAAGACTTGTTTGGGGTTGTGGACCCTAGATTGAGGAAGTTGAACTTCTGTAATAATTGAACTAAGTCAGAATCAAGTGATTAAGGGTTTATGGCTTGGTGAGAAGCTTTAAGACGTAAAACGTAAAGAAAAGGCTTTGACTTTAAGTTGCATGCTTGTAGAGTATGATTAATGATATATTATTGGTCCATAACAGATTGTGATACTGATGTGTTTGGACTTTGAGATTGTGTGGACTCTTGGCCTGGATAGCTAGCTTGCAAGTTAAGCTTTCGTGTCCTCGGTTTAGCCATGTTGTGGTTCCACCATGTCCCATGGGGGTATGGTTATATACATGTTGTGTTACATGCTTTTGATATTTTGGAAATGCTGTTGAGCTGTTATATGCTAGTGCCTTTATGATATGCATGTGGTGTTCCACCTATACGGTAAGCCTGAGTATGTAGTACATATAATATGGTGAGGTGCAAGCGGTGTTCCTTGTACTACATGTTGGTGATAGACGTATTCCTGCATTTCTCTGGCCAGTAGAATAGTTTAAACACACATGGTATGAATATCTGTTGCACTGCATTGAGTTTTGGAACTTATATTGCACATGTAAGTGAGCTTGGGGTGGAAGATCCTGGAGGACCCCTTGTCTTACTGAGATTTCTGGTTTAGAGATCTCACCCCACGTTTGGGGAATGCTTATTTCAGGTTCAGGTAATGCGGGGGTTGAGACCTCTAGTGGCAAGAGGCCAGAGCTTAGCTGATAGATGTTACATGTTTATGCTGATTATGCTGATATGCTGTTATGATTGGATGTTGGATCCTATTTACTGTCTTATGCTTTTAGCTTCAGTTTTTGGATTTCTCTGTTGAGACTCTGTTGGTTATGCTGTTTATTTGGTGAGCATGGGGATTGTCCATGCTACATAGACTTGACTATGTCTTGTTTTATGTAGGAGTTGTATTAATGTATCAGGATTATTCTCCAGACTACGTGTTGTAGATCCATGATTTTAGATAGTCACTTTATCTATATTATGAGGTATTTTAGTTAGATGTTTATTTGCAATTTACATACAGACGATATTTTATGAAATTGATTAAGTAATCAATTTGGCTAAGTATAATGACGTCATAACTGAAAAGAAAAAAATATTCCGCATTTTTAATTAAGCGCAGCTTAATACGATGATATGTTAACAAACCGGGTATACACGGGTGTTACACTCTTCACCCCAAGCTCACTTACATGTGTAATATAAGTTCTAAAAGCAGTAAAACAGTATAAGTTTCAAAATTAGTGCAATGCAGCAGATAATCATGTCATGTGTGTCAACTATTCTACTTGCTAGAGAAATGCATGATTTACATACGTCTATTACCTACAATCAGTGCAAGACACCACTAGCACCCACCCACCGAATCACCCTATTTTATGTCTCCACATACTCAGGCTTACCGTCTTGGTGGCACAACACATGCATATCATGAAGCACTTGCACAGAACAGCTCAACAGCCTTTCAAATATCAGTACATGAAAACACATCATGCATATAAACAATTCCCCCATTGGGTATGGTGGAACCAACAATGGCTAAACCGAGGACACGAAATCTTACCTCTCAAGCTATCCGTCCAAACCAAGAGTCCACACTGGCCCAAGGTCACCAAACAGCACAATCACAGTCTGTGTATATCAAAAACATCATCAATATTCATACTCTAAAGGATTCATTTTATTATGACAATATTTCCTCTTTCATTTTCATCTTTTCTAGTTCATAATTATCAAGCATTAAGCCCCACCATTAAAGGTATTACTGTTTCCCAACAATAACACAGGCTTCCTAGGGCATCATGCCCAAATGAGGACTTTCCCACGCATTAAAACTGATTTCTGGTCATTTTGACAGGTGGTAATCGATTACCAAGGACATGGTAATCGATTACTACACATGGTAACTGATTACCAAAAACAAGGTAATCGATTACTGAACATGGTAACCGATTACCAACGAAAATTGATCGATTACCACGCGAGCAGAACAGATTTCTGCAGAATTTTTCTGCATAATCCGAAGTAAAAATGGCTCCCATTGATCCAAGGTGCGGTTTTGACCCAAAACAAATGTTCATTATCACTTATTAACCCTAGATTAAGAACCCTAAGCTTGAATGATTAAAGTTATCTCTTATCATGACACAAACAAGCTATTTTCATGAAATTTCAAAGGGAATGTTCAAGGTATACCTATAGGGGCTCAAACTCAGCAGCAAAGAGTGCTCTTGGAGCTCTCAAATTTGTCCCAAAAATCAGATTCTACAAGGCCACGAAATGGTGACCAAAGCTTGATCATTTCTCCACCACAATGGCACCTTGAAGCTTCAAATGCCAAGTAAATGGTCTCCTCTCCAACAACTCAGAATATAGCCCTCACACACTCAAGAAAAGAGCTACCAAACTCAAAAATGTCAAGACTTCCACCCATCCAAGGCTAGAGCACACTCAAACAAGGAACTCTTGTGAAGAAACCAAGAGAATAGGTGGTCTCTTGATGTTTCAATGGAGAAAGAAAGATGGAGAAAGGTGGCTGCCTCAAGGATCTCGGAAATGTCACGCAAGGTTTATGTTACACTAGACTTTACTAGGCTTTGGCTTAAATAGGTCAGGCTTGTGTAAAATACTTTAGGGCTGACCTAATCTGTTAATCTTGTGTAGGCACAAATTACAAGTCTAACCTGACCTATGTTTAAAAAATCAAAGCTTTGGCCTAGACCTGTTTAAGTCTATTAAACATTCAATAATAAAAAAATAATTAAAATAATATTACTTATAGGCCGACCTGTATACTTATAGGCCCAACATGTTAAAAAATCCTTTAGTCTGCTTTCTAAATAAACTTTTTCAATACCCTAAACTTATTCTATTCGGTTATATGTGTTAGGCTAAGTCTGACCTGATTTAGGCTAAGCAATAGGTTCCTGTGGTTGACCTAGCTCATTTACACCCCTAGATCCAACACACTTTTACGTGTGTATTAGATAAAATTATTTCCTACAACATAAGAAACATTATATATATATATATATACATTCAATGTTTGTAATCCATTTTAAATATTATTATTATTCGATTTTGCTGAAATTAAATAAAATATATAATATTAGTGGAACATTGAAATTTTCAATCACATATTTTTTATTTTGCTAGAAATAAATTTTAATTTATTATAGTACTATGTTATATTTAAGGGGATGTATTGGATTAGGATTTTAAAAGATTTTTTTGAGCTAAAAAATCTTAAAGATTTTAAAAGACTATTTAGAATTGGGAAGACTTTAAAGACTTTTTCAAAAGACTTTTTTTACAATCAAGATTTCATAAGATTGGATTTTAAAATATTTTAATAGAATTTATAAGATTTGAAAGGACAATACGGATTTATAAGATTTTAAAAAACCATATGAATTTTTAACAAACATTCAAAATTACAAGAGTCAATAAAAAAGGGAAAGGTTATACTTACAACCTATTTTTGTTTACAATATTTTACAATAATATCTTAACCGTTGATTTTCGTCAATCAACGGTTATCATTCATTGTAAATTAAATATTAATTAATGAGTTTGATTTGCGAAAATAATAACCGTTTGTTGACGGAAATCAACGGTTAGATATAGTTGTAAAAAGGTTGTAAACAAAAATAGGTTGTAAATACAATCTCCCTCATAAAAAACCAAAAAAATGCAATGACATTAATAAAAAAAGTAAAACCTAATATAATTTTCTCAATCAGTAAACAACAGCTTTTCACATATCTAATGGGTTGAAAATTATCTTCTTCATTTGGTATCAAAGCTATGCATATATGATTATAAGAACCAATTTTTTTAATTATAAAAATAATTCTAAAATTGCATATAGAACCTAAAGTTCATGATAAAATTTCGTTTGGAATTTTTTGCAATTGATCTTGAAAACCTTGGGGTTTTTATTTTACGCGATGCTAGTTTTCTAACCATATATCATATGTATATTTTCATTGAATATTCAAAGAAAATTTTGAATCTGAAAAATTTCTCAATTTTTTTTCAATCGATACATTGAAATCTTAAATTGCTTTGGGGCTTTTGAGAAACAAGCTTTTAGTTATCTATTGACACAAAAATTGTTTGAAATCACTTTCTATAGTGAAGGAATTTCGTTCATGAATGTATTGTTACGAAATATATAGTTCATATTATGTAAGTTTCAATCTTTCTTTAAATTGATATTGTTTCATTGATGTAAAACGAAAATTGGTTTGAGGGTTTTAGTTTCCCTGTTATCTTTTCACTGTTTTATGTTGTTTTTAATACGTTTTTGTGCCAAGGAAAACCGCGACCCATAGCTTGAAAATCATTTTTCTTCCAAAATTTCTCAAAAATATGTTATTTTTTAGATAGATTATATTAAAATCTCGTTGATTTGTTGTTTCTGGGTTGTTTTATGATGAAAATAGCTCAAAAATATATTTATTTTTTTAGTTTTGACGAAGTTCCTATGGCGGAACCCAATTTCGGGCGGTCAACCTCCTGCCAAAGGAAGAAGAAAACACTATAATATAAGAATCTCAAGGAATCCTAAGGGTTGTGAAGAGATTGTGAGAGGCATCCTATCTATATTTTTTTACTAAAAAGTCTCACGAAATCCACACCAATGGAAAATCCATTAAAATCGTCGGATTTTTGAATATCACGAGATTGTGATTCCAAGGTTTAAAATCTTGATTGAATATCAACAGATTTGGACCGATTCTAATATAATCTTTTAAAATCCTAATCGAATACCACGTAACTTTTTTTCAATCCATTAAAATTTTAAACGAATAGCAACGGATTTTTTTGTCCAAAAATAATTCATTAAAGTTCTTTGAAATCTTAATCCAATACACCCTTTATTTTCGTATAAGATCATAAATGTGAAACAAAGATATGAAATTCAAATAACCGGGTTAATAGTCCAAGTACGGGTCAATCAAAACGTTAGCTTGAAGACAGGATGTCAATTGCTTGTAATGACGGGCTAATCTAAACGTTCAGCGTATCTTTGCTTCCTTTGTAGCTGCAATTGAGGAAATTTTTCCTGATGCTGGAGTTCTTGTTATTATTCCATGATTCCATCCATATCCACAATATCGGTAGCAACTGTCATTTGAAATTCAAATTATATTTAATTTATCTTTTATTTCTTTTTATTTTTTTGGTAAGCAATTTATCTTTTATTTTAATTAGTTTTAAGTTTGTCTGATCTTATCTCATTAGCAGAATTAGTTATTTCATTTCGAATTATGTTATTGGATATTTTACCTCATCTATAAATAAATAGTCCATTAATCACAAGAGGAATCAATGAATTAACAAATCAAAATCTTCTTTTCAAATTATCTCTTATTTCTTAATCTTTATCTTATTCTTCCCTTATCCCTCCTTTTTTTTTTCTTGACCTAACTTCTCTCACAAGCGCTTCAATCATTCTCCTTTTCCCCTAATATTTTTTCCTTCTAATTTTTATCGCTACGATATCGATCCCTCGCACCCATCTATTCAGTTATTTTTTTCACCAAAGCTTCATCTTTTCCCTTGTGCTACTCCCTCTCCCTCCTATTTTCATTTTTCTCCCTCGTTCCACCCACCATTTTTCTCTCATTGAGATTACAAGCCTAGAGCCTAAAAAAAAATGAGTACAAATGAAGGAGTAGATCTCATTAGCAATCTTCCTGATGAACTCCTAGCTGCTATCATATCCCTCCTTCCAGGCTCCGAAGGTGTGAGAACCAGCATACTTTCGCGACGCTGGAAATCAATATGGATGCACTCTTCCCACCTCAGCTTCGATCAGAGACAAATGTTACGGCCTTTTATCGATTTATATCTTCAAACTACGAGCCCATACAAGCGTCTTAAAACAGCTTTGCGTCGTAAGGTAATGCCTAGAGAGGAAGGAGATGCAGATGCAATTGGCCAAGCAGCCATGCTGATCAATTCAATCTTGGATACTCACTCTGGTCCCTTAACAAGTTGCAAGATTCGACACATGGATGAGAGCTGTGCAAGTGGGGAAGCTGTGGGGTGGATGAGGAAGCTATTGGAGCAGAAAGGGGTGAGAGAGCTTTCCATGGAACGCGAATCCCCTCTTAATGCATTTCGTATACAAAATGGACAACGTAGACTGGAAGAACATGGAATGACTCTCGATTTGCCTTTTGATATTTTTTCAGGTTTTGAGGTGCTTCAATTGAAGAATTATTACCTTAATACTTCACCCTCTGTTGATGTTCCTCAAACTTTAAAAACCCTAACATTTATTAAAGTGAGTTTGCCGCCAGTGGATTTGCAAGGGATTCTCTCCAACTGTTCATCCCTTGAAAATCTAACTCTTGACTCTTGTGGTTTCAGAAAAGAGGTTAAGATCAACTGTCCAAGTCTCAAATTTTTTAAAATTTGTAGAATGACTGTGAATGAGATTGTGATTTCTGCTGCTAACCTTGATGTCATAGAGTTCGATACCATTGTTTCTAACCCTCAAAGACTGGATTTAAAGGCTCCAAAACTTAAGGTTCTCCGTTGTTACAATGATTTCAAATTTGAAAGGCGTTATTATTCTGCATCTGGGAAAAAGCTTTTGACCTCAATGGAGCTTCTAGAAGCTTGCCGTGATATTCAAGTGAGTATTTATTCTCCACCAGTCTATACTTCACTAATTGGTTAGGACTGTGTCGTGGTTGTGTCTAGTTTTATCCTGTGTGCATTTGCTTGCAATTGAGATGTTGTGACTGTGTCACGTTATGTTATCTACAATTTAGACCTCATGACATGATGTACTTGTTTGATTTAGAAGTTTGTGTAGACATATGCTTCATACCTCCGTTTTAAGTTGATTATTTATAGACATATTCTACAATTTAAGTTGTTTATTTTATTTTTTGTTATTATTATTTTTTTGTAGAGTCCTCAGAGTTCAAGCATCGCCAATGTATTTGAGAATCTGGTTACTCTCTCCATTGAATTAGATTTGAACAATGTCAGAAATGTCATATCTCTCTCTTATTATCTTAGATCTTGCCCTCATTTGCAGAATCTCGAAATAAACAATAAGGTACACTTACGATTACTTTAGTGAAATGCTTGTAATTTTCCTTTTATATTTAGTGACACGTACAGTTTTATCCTGCTACAGGTTAGGAATGAGTCAATGGATCACTACAGTAGTGTGTTTAATGATAATGGAGATGATTGGCTGCTATTCCATAAGCATTTCTTTTGGCAGAGAAGGGTGCATTTTGAATGTATTAATCACCAATTGAAGACCATTTGCATAAGGGGTTATACAGGTAAAAAACTTGAAGTTGAATTTGTTAAGTGCATAATAACTACTGCTGAAAAGATGGAGAGGATCACAATTTGCTTTGTTGATGATTGCTCATGGGCACAAGCCACTGCTACTTTCTGTTTGTTGGCATTTCCGAGGGCCTCTAGAAAATTGTCAATCATTCTGAAACCTGGGATTGAGTACATTACAAAAGTAGGTGCGAGCTTTAAAAAGTGGATCTCAACTCGAAAACTATACTAATGGTCTGTATTTTCATTGTAATTTCATGGTTCTAAACATTGCAATTTTCAACTCTAATATTTGTTAAATTACAAAATAAAAGTATTGTTTATTTCTTGTTTGGTATCCTGAGATTTTCATATATTTTCATTGATTATATTTATGCGTATTACTTGTTGCAAATAGTCTACAACCATATACGAAAGATTATTTTGAATGGGTTTGGTACAGGTACATCAATGATGCACGACGATTTTGGATCTGAGACGTAAACATTACACAAAAAAACCGTTAAAATGGAGAATGAAATCCAAAAGACTCATTTGGTGAACTGATCATAGCCTCCTCAGAGGTTATACACCACATCAAAGTGAAGGGGTGTGTTTGCTTCCACATAAACTTCCTTCTCTTTATAAGGATGTTGCTAATTCTTATAGAATTGTGAATTGGAAGCGTAGTGATGATCATCCACAAGTGGAAGCAATGAAGAGCAAACGAAATATTAAGGAGTATATGAGTGATGCGTATGTGACAATTAGTGGGGGTCATATTTTGAAACGGTACAATGCTAGGAGGAAATGTAGCATGTTATTAACACCTTCCTTATTTACAAATTTGTATTCAAAAGCATGGGGCTGTTTTATTTCTGGTTTAGGCCAAAATTAATTCGTTATTTATCACTCCGAATTTTTCTTTCATATGCCTTATTAGTTATTTTTTAATTGCACTTTTTGAATTACTCTCAATTAGGTAATTTTTTAAATTAAAATTAATCAATTACATTTTCTACTATATATTCAGATATAATGACAGACAATTTAAGAAATTGTAATTATATGCTAATTAACTGGGTGTGTAAATTGATAATTAAAAATTCTAAATACACTTCTTAAATTTTGAATGTAAATGTATTTAACGTATATGTGTGATAGATAAGATACAATAAGACAACGCCATTTAAATACGAATAAACAAATAAAAATATTAATGTTTGTCTTGACTAGCAATTAGCGAATAACTTTAAAGTTTAGTTCAAAAATAAAATAAAACCAGGTTGCGTATGAATAAAAAATTAAGCTTGTGAAGATAGTCTCATCCGATTGATGGAAATCAAGCATGCTCTGAATTTATTAGGCCACCTCTTTTTATATGCAGGTTTTTATAATAACTTTTTTTAATAATGAAAAAACATTGTAAAAAAGGTATTGGATTGAGCTTTTCTATAATTTATTCCATAATTTAGGGATTTTCATAATTATGAATTATTTCTTCTTTTGTTATTTTTAAATTATGTTTGAGTGTGCCATGATCGTGCGTTATCTTCTTTGATTGCATATGGTTATAGTTATTTACTTTTTTATTTTTTTATTTTTTTATTTTTTCTATTTAAGGCTTGTAGAACCTTATTATTATCAGGTCGTTTTTGGTTAAATAAAATTAAGAAAAGTGAAAAGTGTTTTCTCGCAATTTGTGTTTCGTTCTTTCTTTCTGTTTAGCCAATTGGTTATTGTTTCGGCATTATTTGGTAATTAGAGCTCTGGTTGTCACATAAATGGCTGAACAGAACAATGACGGCCGAACTCGAGCTCGAGCTCGTGGAAAATGGGGTCAAGGCGACAGTGCGGCGGTAGAGGGTGTGGTAATACCCTTAACAACGACGACTGATGACCACACATCTACAGTATAAATGCTTAAGTCTCTTTCTGATAAAAGTGCGAATACCGGCTCTGCTTCACGGTATAAATGCGTACTGGTGAAGTGTTCTAAAAAATTATAATAAAAATACAAATATTCTTAGAAAAATATCTAGGCCAATGATATCAGTTTTGGAGTAAAGAAAATGAGTGATGTCTAAATTAATAGCGGCTATGTGTAAAATGTGTATTGGTAAAGTGTCTCGAAAAATTAATGTAAAAATATGATAATTCCTTGAAAAATGTCTAGGTTAAGAATATAAAATTTTAGAGTTAAACGAAGGGCGGAATAAATTAAACTAATACTGTTAGTTTAAGTGAGTGCACTTATAAATAGCTAATGGCACTAAATCCTGGGTCAGAATTTATAACACCCATGTAGATACAGCCTCTCATCCTCTTATTTCTGCCACCCTTTGTTCTTCATGAAATACAAAGCCTTTCTTTAAGAAAAAGCACCAAGATTCATTCTTTCTTCATCATTGATCATTTCACCCATGTAAACACCTTGAGTTTGTGAAGTTAGTGAAGAAAGTGAGCATCTTGAAAGAGTGTGTTTGCTGCCTTGGTGAGTGAGGAGTGTATCCTTGTGTGTTTTGTAGAGTTGGAGCCATTTCCAGCTACTTTCAAGCTTCAAGGAACCAAACTTAAAGAGAAAGAACCAACCTGTCTTTGTCATTTTCATTCACCATTTGGGCAGTGGCTTGGAGCAACTGCAAAGCCCTCAAAGTTCTCTCATTTATTTATTTTTGAAATTCCTAAGGTAACCTATCATAATTTCCTTTGTAATTTAGCTTTTTTGAGTCTTTTAAAAAGGGAAACTTTGATGATTCAAGTAAAAGGTTGTTAATTTAAGTGTAATATGATAATTTCAACTTCTGTTTATGGGTAAATCAAAGGTGGGAACCTTGGGAGGCCATTGGAGCTCGAATTATGCAAAAAAATCTACATTTTCGCGTTTCTGCACAGGTGGTAATTGATTACCTTAGAGTGATAATCGATTACCATGAATGGTAACCGATTAACCCCTGTACGGTAATCGATTACCTAGTGCGAATGTGACAACAACACACTAGTTTGGTAAAATTGCGATATCTTGAGCTATAGAGCTCCAAATCGAGTGCCGTTTAGACCTATGTGAAGCTAACACATAGGGATACAACTCTGTAAAATTTAATAGCCATTGGATAAGTGTTTTGATCGCAGTATCAATTTGAATTGGCATTTTGGTTGTTGGAAATTCTGTTTGTAACAGTCACTTTTGCGTAAAACATAATTGGAGTTATACAACTCCGAATGAGACATAAAATATGTCATTGTAAAGCCGGAGATGTCTAGTTTAACATATTAAAATATTAGAATTTTCGGTAAAAATTTACAATTAAAGTTTAAAAAGAGTAAACGCGGTTTAAGGCTTAAGGCTTTGAGGAAAGCCTACAATAAGCGAAAATGAAAATGAAAACATATTCCTTTTGGCTTGAAATTATAGAGCATGAGTATTGATGATATTTATATTATAAACAGACCTTGATCCTGCTGTTTTGTGACTTGTGGAATGCTGTTTGGATTTTAAGCTTGAGTATACTACTTGACAGGTAAGTTCTGTGTTCTCAGGGTTAATCCCCATTTGTTCCACCATACTCCAAGAAGGGGATGGTAGTTTTATGTGGTATATGTGCTTACCTGTTATTTGACATGATGAAATGATGCACTCTTATATATGTATGTTATGTGGTGTATTACACACAAAATGGCTAATACATGAGTGTAATGTACTGGAGCTGCACAAGATTGTATTTCCTGAGTGTGGGTATAAGGCAAGAGCCTTATACTTCTTGTGTATGTAGTAGACGTGTGTAAGTCATATCGTTCTCTGGCCAGTAGACTTGTTAGCACACATGCATGATATATATCATTTGGACATGATTGTTGTATCTGAGATATGACTATTATGCTTGTGTTATATTTGTTGTGAGCATGGGGGTTGTCCATGCCTTATTTGATATTGGTCTTTGGTTGGACGAGTATGTTTTGTTTACGCCATGAGATATGGACGTTGGTCATGACTATGTGATGTAGCTTCATGACTTAGTATTTAATTATGTTATGGAGGCATTTTAGGATTTATATTGTGGTTTTGCAATTAAATAAGGATATAGATGGATTTTATATTGCCATGTTAATAAAGAAAAAGTGATCTTGCATGCCTAATAACTAGTTTTATTTTAGCTTCCGCATTTAATTGAGTTGTGCTTAATACGGTAATATGATAACAATTCGGGTATACATGGGGTGTTACATTTTATGGTATCAGAGCAAACTTTCTAGGGAAATATCCTTATGTATTGCAATAACCTAAGATGCCTTGTTAGTCTAAGTTGTCTTGGGAGTTTCTTTTAGGTCTTGCTATGATAATGCTTGTGTGACCACATTGTGTGAACTTGATCAACTCATCCTTTGTATAACATGTGCAGAGTTAAGGCGCCTTCTAGGAGAACTCGAGAGACAAATGAGGGTCAGCCTGATCCTATCTTGACTGTATTAGCTGAGATGCATGCAGCTAGACAGACCGATCAGGAGGCAACTAGTGCGGCCAACTAGGCTATGATGGATGCCATTAAAGAGGCAAACCAGAAGGCCATTAAGGATGTATTAGAGGTGAATCGACTGACGTATATTGTAACATCCCGGGCGCTGATGCGGGCGGGAAGTGATCGCCAGTGCAAAGAGGCACGGACAAGGAGTGGCTCCTGACAGGCTTCCAGCGGGGGATTACATGCATGAATGAATCGAATCGACACCAGAAAGAAAGGATTCCAAAGACTGTGCAGGTATGAGACTGCATAGTTCATGATAGCTTATAAGAATTAATTGGTACTACCTATACCAACAAGATGCATCTGTTTTTCGGTAGCTCGAAAGAGAAGAACTTCACAGTTAAGCATGCTTAACTTGGAGCAATTCTGGGATGGGTGACCTCCTGGGAAGTTTTCCCAGGAAGTGTGCGAGTAAAGAAAAAGCACACTGAAAAATCTTGTGTTAGTATGTGGGTATAGTCATTGATTCTTGAAGCGGCCGGGCGTTACAAGGAGCGATAAGGACGAAGTCAACCTGGCGATAAATATTTTCTGCTAATATTGGGGTGAAGATTGAGATCCCGGAATTCGATGGCACCACTCATCCAAATGAGTTTTTCGACGAGTTACACATCGTCGAAAGGGTCTTTGACATCAGAGACTTGACAGAAGACCAAAAGGTCACGATTTATGATGAATCTGATGAAGAGCAAGATGATGAGAATCACGTTATGGATGCTCTAGTTTATTGCGAATTCCTTATGTATGATAAGTATGATTGGGAGCAAGATGATGAGAATCTAGAGGTGGAAGAATCTCTTGTAGTGATTTCGGTGGAAAGTCAGTTATTAGAAATTCTAATATCTCTAACAAAGAGGAAGTTCTACCCAGAGATATCATGCGAAATAATCCTTCATTCAAGAAGTCTTTAGTTTGCAAGCAGTATTATGAATTTAGGGACAACAGGCGTAACAACCTCATGCTCCATGGAGATAAAGACATAGCTTTTGTTAGAAGCTTAATTAGAGATCGTTAGGGGAAATGGGACTTGTAGTTACATCATACAGAATTTTCCTATAATGGGTCACAGATGCGATCATTGAACCAAACTGCAGGCAATAGTCCTTTTGCAATAGTTTATGGGTTTTGTCCTCTTATTCCCTTAGAACTCACAATATTTCTAGTTCCCAAATAATTTAATACGAATGCAGATGAACGTATCAAACATATCAAGGAATTGCATTCACAAGTCCTAATCTTAATTAGAGAATTTGGTGATATTGTACTTGAAGAGTTGCTACCTGAGTTACCACCTGAGGAAGTTATATCAGTGAAGCCGAAGCAGATTCGAGGGCGAATCTTTTCCTAGCAGGGGAGGATGATGCACCCGAGCTGCAAGAACCTGCACCGTTAATTAAGGAAGTTAATTAATTAATTATGAGAAATTAGGAAACAATTCCATAATTGACCCTAATAATTATGAGAAGGCTTAAATAATTATAGAACGTAATTAATAATGTTGAAAGTTGCTTTTTTGATGAAAAGTGCAGATACCGGTTCTGCTCCTCGGTATAAATGCGTACCGATGAAGTATCCCAGAAAATCATAATAAGTGCTTGAATATTCCTAGAATAATATGTAGGACTGTGATTTCAAGTTTCAAGTCAAAATAATGAGAACTGGTGCCAGAACTGATACTGGCTATGTAAAAGCGCGTACCGGAAAGGTGCTGCGAAAAATACAATAAAAATATGAAAAATCTTAGAAAACTGAGTAGGATGAGAATCCCAAGTTTTAGATTAAAAAGATAAGCGTAGCTATTAGCGCTAATATTGTGCGATTAATGTTAAGTGAACTATAAATAGGCTTGGGCACAATGCCCTAGGTCATAAACCTTCAGCCTCTACATGAAGTTTTCTGGTCTGCAGCAGCTGCCACCTTTCTCCTCCATTCTCACCCTCTTTTCTTCACTTAAAACCTCCAAGTAATCACCTTTGTTCATTGTTCCTTCACCAAAGTAGTGTGGGTGAGTGAGAGCAAGCTTGTTAGGGTGTGAAGTCTCACATTCTGAGTGTGTGTGGTTGTTGTTTGGGTGGCTTAAGTGGCTGAGTTTTCTTGTTGGTTGTGAGAAAACCATTTTCTTTGCACTTAAGGCTTCAAGAAGCCATCTTGATGAGGAAAGGTCCTAGCTTGAAGCTTATTTTCGTGGTCTTGAGGTGGCAGAACCATAGTGCTGTGTAGAGGACTCCTTGTGTGTTCCATTTTCGGAGTTTTAAGCCTTGGAAGGTATACCATGATCACACTTTGTCTTTTTGATTTTTTAAGCTTGTTTAATTCATTAAAAAGTGTAACTTGAACCATTTGAGTTAAGGACTGTGTTTCTGAGTTCATAACATGCTAATGAACATCTGTTTAAGGAGTCATTGGACTCCAAATCACGTTTAGACCCTTAAGAATGGGATTATGCAGAGGTCTGTTCGAATTTCTGCATTCTGATGGATAAGTATTCAAATACTTTTCGGGTAGTATTCGAATATTTGTCCTCTGATAATCGAATACTCCTTGCTGGAATATTGGGATACTTTTCTGGGAAGAAAAGTATTTGGATACCTTGAAGAAGTATTTGAATACTGAGAAGTATTCGAATACTTGGGTGTTGGTATTCGAATACCATGTGGTATTCGAATACATTAGTGAAAGTATCCGAATACTTTTTGGAGGCATGGAGTATTCGAATACTCATCGGGGAGTATTCGAATACCTCCTGCAGAAATTGCCTGAAATGACTTAAAATGAGATGGAAAGTCTTAATCACTTAATGTAACCTGGGTAAATGGTTATTGATGATTATTCAATGTGTAACAGATTGTGATTGTGCTGTTTGTGGGCTTTGAGCTAGTGTGAACTCTTGGCTGGGATAGTTAGCTTGCAAGGTAAGCTTTCGTGTCCTCGGTTTAGCCATTGTTGGTTCCACCATGTCTCATGGGGGGATGGTTATATGCATGATGTGGTTTTCATGTATTGTATTATTGAAATGCTATTGAGTTGTTAAGTGCAAATGCCTTATGATATGTATGTGGTGTTCGCCTAGACGAGACTTCATCCTGTGGGTAGGTACGGCATGGGCGCGTACTGTGTGGGTAATAGATGTATTCCTGCATCTCTCTGGCCAGTAGATTAGTTATAACACACATGACATGATTATCTGCTGCATTGCACTATTTTGGAACTTATATTGTTGAACTATTTTAGAACTTATATTGCACATGTAAGTGAGCTTGGGGTGGAAGATCCTTGAGGACCCCTTGTCTTACTGAGATTTCTGTTTAGAGATCTCACCCCACGTTTGGGGCGCTTATTTCAGGTTCAGGTAACCCAGGGGTTGAAACCTCTAGCAGCAGGAGGTCAGAGCTTAGTTGATTGATGTTTATCTGCTTATGTATGATGACTATGCTTGGATGCTGGATTATGTCTGTAGCTATTATGTCATTAGCTTTATGGATTACTGTGTTGAGACTCTGTTGGTTATGTTGTTTATTTGGTGAGTGTTGGGTGGTTTGCTGATGGTGGAAAAATTTAAGTTCTGATAGGGGAAGTTCTTCTGTTCTTGCAGAACACAGATTCGTCCCTCAGTTCCAACCCAAGTGCACAAGTGCACGCATTAAGTAATAAAGGGAGTATTAATGCCCAAATTATCGTTCCCATGAGGATAGAGTGCTAATTATTGTTTTATCACTGTTTATAAAGAGTGAAAATGAGACGAAAAGTTAGTAAATGAACTGTCTGGCCAAACATTCCCTACTGTCTTGACAACTCCTCAGGAACAGTAGGTTCAACCTGATGGCAAACAGTTGCTCGCTGCGTTATGTATGTGATCCTTCCTGTTTAGAAGAAGGTGATATAACAATCATTGGAGTTTTTATAAGTACTAAATAAAATAAAATAAAATTACTAAAACAGAAATAACTATAATCAAGAGACAACAGGGTGGTGGTTAAAACAGTTTAACAGAAGGAACAGATTCACTGCTTCACTCTTAAAGGGGCTGTTTTCTCTGCTCAAGACTTAGCACTTTTTGGCTTTTCCCCAGTTTCTTTGCCTGCCAACTCTGATTCCTCAGCTCATGATCTAGATGGCTCACAAGTTTCCATATTCCTATTGCTCCCTTGACTCCAACAGGTACTTAGTTCAGAACCTTAAAATGGACGAGTTGGCCCCTTATTCCTAAGGTGACCAGTAGCATTTTTGCCATGACATCTACCTTCCCCCAATGGCTAAGCTGTCTGAAATCCCTTCCTTATGGAAGTTCCTTTCTTAGTATGTACCCAATTTCCATTGGCGCACAATGAATATAGCTTACTTAGCCAAAGAAATACAAAAAGCTTCGGTCAAGAGTTTTAAAAATAGTTCTTTAAGAGTTTCACAGTTTACCCGTTCCACAGATAGTTCAGCTCATGGCTGATAGTTTAAACATAATTATCCTCAACTGAGATCATATAGACCCGAGATTCAGTCAAGAGATAACGATTGGAACAAAGAGAAAAACACTTATATTAATTTAAAAGACAATTTACAAAAAGAAACAGAAAATGGAGAAAGATGGGTATTTGCTCGTGAGGAGTCTTGATGGTTGTTTACAGAGAAGGGAAGAGGGGTTGTCGCTTAACTATAGTTACAACCAAAAATAAAACTAAGTTACTAACTACTACTAAGTGATCTCTTCCTTTCGGACTACAAACCCTCCAGGATTCGATGATGTTTTTGTGTGAGGGAGGTCCTATTTATAGCTGGAAGAGGAATGGCAAGACTGTAATTTCCTTGGAGCTAGTTGCTTGAATGAGGGGACGGGACTATGGCAGCAGAGTGTGAAGCTTGCGTGAATTGTTGAATGGAATAGGATTTGGTGATGATTAGCCATTGTTTGCAGGCCTTCCCATGTTTTGCTTCTATTTTCAGCCAATGAGAACTCTTGATTCTCTGCTCTTCACGTTTCCAGCTGCTCAGTTGGTGCACCGCCTTACTTTTTAGAAGTCTTTAACTCTACGTTACCTGCAAAGTGTGCAGAAGCATTAAATGAATGGAGCAGGTGCATTAAATGTGTCTCAGTCCGTTCCCCTTTTAATATATTTTAAAGGAATACGTTACCATCTGTTCCCCCACTGTGTTTTTGTCACAAATGTGTAAAACAAGTGATTTTCGTGCTGAAGTTGCTCATCAGATGAGGGAACGTATGGTATTTTGCCATCAAAATGGGCTTAGATGGGAACGAATTTACGTCCCATCAAACACCCCAAAACTAAACTGTTGGTTGTCCTCAAACAACTCAGAAATATTGTATTAGTTTGCCCAATTTAAAAGAATATCATAACATAAAGGAACTTGAGCCAGCGAGCAACCATGAACTTTTCAGAAAATGAACTACTCTTCATAGTAAACAATAAAAGGATTCTGTCCCCAGATAAGAGAAGGTTACTGATCTCTTGTCTCACTGTCACTCATGGGTTGGTGTTTGCTCTGTCCATTCCTGGATGTGATTCTGCAGAACTTGCCTTTCTGCTGCGTTCGTATGAAGTACAGTTGTCTTCCGTTCCAAGGATTCTTTGATGGGTAAGTGTATGGAAATGTGGAAGAAGTGGTGGTCTGATTTGTGGGATCAAGGAACGTTTAGCTTTTGTGTCTTTGAACTTGGACTTTTCTGTTTTTGAGGGAACACCTTTTCTTGAACCTTTTTCCCCCTTTGGAGGAAGGTTTTCTGGTTTTTCTTGAATTCTTTTGAATGGTTGTTCCCCTTTTTCTTTGTTTTTCTTCTGTCTTTTTTTGTTCATTGTTGAGTACGCTCCTTGTTCTTTTTGATTGACCATATGGTGTATGATGGGGGTGAGGTGAGTGTGTGATTCTGTTTTGATCCTTGACAGCAGAATTCATCTGTCTTCAGCAGTACTTACAGCATTAAGGCAAGCTGAGAAGTTTCATTGTGGTTACACCTCAGGAACGCTCTCAGATGTAGGCGTTTGGCATTTTTCCGTTCCTTACCAGTTTGAGTTCACACAGATCAGCTTCTTTCAAAAATCTGAGGATTAAATTCCCTGCACTGTTTCTATTTTCAAGTACTCAGAGAGAGAACAAGCATGATTAGTCACTGACTTTATGTTTCATGTATGTTAGTTAATCTAAAAGAATTTGGGCAGTCTTAATACTATAACTGAAATGCATGCATATACCAAACAGTTTGATAAAAAAAAATCTTTTTCATTGCAAAAAGATTAATTACAAGGGAACGGAAAGAAACTAAATTAAAAACAGGATTGAAAACAAACTAAGCTAAGATAAATAGGAGGGTTTCTCCTTTTCATTGTGGAGGTCTCCTGTCCCAAGGGTTCCTTTTTGCAGCTTCAGCTTCCTTGGCTTCATCAATCTCCTCCTGTGTCTATGGTCTCCTCCTGAGCAGATCTTGCAATCTGCGGACTTCATTTACAGGGAGCCATTTCTCAGCATCCTTCAGTAGATCGCTGATGATTGGGACCAGGGAGTTGATGGTGGATCTCATCATGGTTTTGCCAGTGCGAAAATGGATGACTTGTTTTTCAACATCCAGCAGTCTCATTTCCAACTCATGAATCCTCCTCTCCAGGTACGTTCCAAAGGCCCTGATGGCTTCTTTGGTTTCCTTACGTTCTTCAGCTTGTTTAGAGACGAGCCTGTTGAGTAAAAGTTCTGCTGTGTGGTTACGTAGAGAGTTGGAAAGGATTAGGGAGTTAGCTGCCTTAGCAATTTCTCCTTGGACTGCTTGGAGTATTGATTTATAGGATGCAGCACTGGCTTCCTTGATGGTTGTTTTTATGCTGCTGAGCTGTTGTTCTCTCTCTTCCTTCTGCTGTTCCTGAAAGGTGTTGAAGGCAGAGGAGAGCTGTGCCAGTCCGTCCCTTAGAGCCTGCAGCTCTGCATTTGTGCTTGTCATGTCAAGTTGGGGGACGAATTTCTTTGCTGGCAATCGTTTTTCTAACTTCTCTCTCAGCATTTCAAAGATTTCAGCAATCCCAATTTGTGATTTTCTTCTAGCTGCGATGGGGATTGCTGCAGTAGGGGAGGAAGTAGGTTGCTTCTTCTGCTGGTTATTGCCAGTAGCAGAAGGTATGACAGGTGTTGTGCTGGGTTCATCCACTGGTGGTCTGGATGACGAGGGCATGGTCACAACTTGTTCCTCCATCAATGGAGGAATTGCCATCCCTTCTTCTTTTGCCAAAGCTCTGGCAAGAGCTTCGTCCCCAGATGTATCGGGACGGATGACAGGAAATGACAGAGGTCCCCCCAGATTGATCTTCGTGGGGCCTGTTGTCTTTGCTTTCTTCTTAGGGGGTTCTATGAGGATCCCCTTTGCTTTGTCATTTTTCTTCTGTGGCTGAGCCTCTTGCTCAGCCACTGATATCTCTGCAGCAGATGCTGCTTCTTTGTCTTTCCGTCCCTTTCCTTGTTGTTGCCTAGGAGAGGGTTGTGGGGTGATTTGTTGTAGTGGAGAGTGAGCATGTGGTGGGGATGAAATGTCAGAAAATGTAGAGTCTGAGCTGCTTGGGGACGTCTCCTTTGCTGCTGGTTTTGGTGCTGACATTTTGCCAGCCTTCAGCCTTTTTGCCAAAGGCTCATTATCTTCACTCTCCTGGTCAGATAGGGTGATAGGCTTTGCAGGGGATGCTCCCTCTGGCCTATTGCTGTTGAGGACCCTTTTTATCCTCTGACGTGAACGTTCCCCCTTTCTTGGGGGAGGTTTGGCAGGAGATTTCTTCTTGCCCTGCTTTCCATCAGTAGCAACAGGGGCATCCTTCTTCACCTTGGTAGGAGGAGGGATGGTTCTTCTGTCCGGAACGTGGCCAGAGGAAGAGGATTTTGTAGGAGTGGTCTTGGTGGTCTTCTTCAGTGAGGCCACAGATGTTTCCTCCTCACTATCTCTGGTGGGGGAACGTCTGAGATTGGCAAGAATAGGGTGGGTGGTGTTAATGTAGGTGCTTTTAAGACCGTTCCAGGTCTTAGCATTAATGATAGATGCCACCTTCATGGTGTCATCTGGGTGTTCCTCTACACCAGCTTTCCTACAGAGTTTGGTGATGAGGCAGGGGAAGAAGACCTTAGTCTTCCTTATATCCCTCTGCAAGCTGTTGTAGATGAGGGTTACTGCATCAAAACATATGTGCTTGATGATGCAGTAAATTTGAACTTGAAGTCCCCAACTAGCAGAGGCTTCATGCGAGGTGGGGGTGATGTTGGAGTTGGCAAACAGTGCCCAGAACCTAGCTATGTCCTTTATGATCCCCTTGCAGATGGACCCTTTGTAGTAGTTGGGATTGTTCAGGGCTACTGTCTGCTTCAGATTCATCTGAAAAGTGTACTCCTCCCTACTGTCTAAGTACTTCTGGTACAGACAATTGGTGACGGTGGGAAGGTGGAGTACTTCCTGGACATCAGCGGGGGAAAATGATACTTGTTTTCCCCTCACTATGACCACATCAGGTGCCTCCTCTTCGGGCAGCCTTCTCGTCTGGTATAGGAATTCTCCCACCCAGTTCAAGTTCAACTCACGGTCATCAGTGGCGAAAAGCAACCACCGAAGTTTGTCCAATGATTTCTTCACATATGGAGGCAGAACCACTTTGTCCTGATGCAGAGAAATGTTCCTTTCTGGGTACAGAATGATGGTGGGTTCAGTGAGCTCTGGTTCTTCGCCGCGGTTGGCTACAGGGATCACTTTAAATGAGAGCTTAGTCATTTTGTTCAGAAAAGGAGTTAGAGCACAAATGTAGGATGGATAAAAGGGTTCTGAGTTGAATGGAAGTGGTAGAACTTGAAGAAATCAGAGACCGAGTTTAAATAGACTGTGGGGGAGAAAATGAAAGGTTTCTGGGACGTGGAGGTTAAGGAGAGGAGGTTGAAGAGGTAGTGGAATGGGGACGTTACAAAACGAGTGGTCAGCAGTAGGTGATCAGTTACTGATGGGATGAGTGTGAGAAGATGGAACGGTTTAGGTCAATACATGGGAGAGAGGGAAAAGGAAAGGGTTCAGTTGTCTTAATGGTTAAGGAGACGGTTGCTTTTTCTGCGCCCGTTTCCAACAATTGCATTGAATGCAAAGTGGATATGGCTGCGTATCTTTTTAAGTGACTCAGCAGGGACAGGTGTCCCAGTCACTCTTATCTCCTAACCCAGCGAACGTTCCCTTTGTCTTTTCCTAACTAATAAATAAATAACTAATTGAAATAAATAATAATAAGATATGCAATAGTGAGTACTAAGTAAGGAAAAGGGGACGTACTAACCTATCACCTATTATTTAATAAATCTAAATGAACATATAATAAAACATATAAGTACATCTATATATATATATATATTTTTTTTTATTTTTTATATTTGGATTGTGTGGTCAGGGACCACCCCAAAACTACATTCCTGGAACAGAACGTACTTTATTTGGACTTTTTGGAGAGGAACATCAGACGTTCCCTCTTTTTTGGGAGCTTTGTGGTTATGGATAACCACCCCAAAACTTTGCTCTTTGTTAGAGAGTAAATGTATCTACTGGGTTGCCTCCCGGTCAGAGCTTAGTTTAATGTTTTTAGCTAGACATGGTACTTACCTCTTAAGGGGTTTTAGAATGGTTGAGGGGACCTCAGTGTCCCCTGGTAGTGATCCTGGTCTTTTTGTGGAACTATTTTTGTTTCCCTTCATAGTTAGAACTGGAAGAGTAGTTTGGTGAGCTCCATGAGCCTTTCTTGCTGAGTTTTAGGCTTAGGTAAGTGTTACCACCCTTGTTCTTGAGTTTAATGGGTTAAAAGAGATGTCTTGGTATGTTTAATGAGTTAAACAAGTAACCAACTGTTATGTAAACTTAAAACAGAGTAAAAATGCATGCTTTGACGTTTTGAAGTGTTAAAAATAGAACCTTGGATGGATATCGTCGGGAAATGCAGAAACTGCATTCTGTCGCAAAATATCCAGATATGGTATTCGGATATTGATATCCGGATATGGGATCCTTTGCTATCCGAATATGGGTATCCGGATATGTCCCCGAGGAATATCCGGATATTCTGGGTTTTCGAAGAACAGTGGCTGCACTGTTCATACAGAAGACTTGTTTGGGGTTGTGGACCCTAGATTGAGGAAGTTGAACTTCTGTAATAATTGAACTAAGTCAGAATCAAGTGATTAAGGGTTTATGGCTTGGTGAGAAGCTTTAAGACGTAAAACGTAAAGAAAAGGCTTTGACTTTAAGTTGCATGCTTGTAGAGTATGATTAATGATATATTATTGGTCCATAACAGATTGTGATACTGATGTGTTTGGACTTTGAGATTGTGTGGACTCTTGGCCTGGATAGCTAGCTTGCAAGTTAAGCTTTCGTGTCCTCGGTTTAGCCATGTTGTGGTTCCACCATGTCCCATGGGGGTATGGTTATATACATGTTGTGTTACATGCTTTTGATATTTTGGAAATGCTGTTGAGCTGTTATATGCTAGTGCCTTTATGATATGCATGTGGTGTTCCACCTATACGGTAAGCCTGAGTATGTAGTACATATAATATGGTGAGGTGCAAGCGGTGTTCCTTGTACTACATGTTGGTGATAGACGTATTCCTGCATTTCTCTGGCCAGTAGAATAGTTTAAACACACATGGTATGAATATCTGTTGCACTGCATTGAGTTTTGGAACTTATATTGCACATGTAAGTGAGCTTGGGGTGGAAGATCCTGGAGGACCCCTTGTCTTACTGAGATTTCTGGTTTAGAGATCTCACCCCACGTTTGGGGAATGCTTATTTCAGGTTCAGGTAATGCGGGGGTTGAGACCTCTAGTGGCAAGAGGCCAGAGCTTAGCTGATAGATGTTACATGTTTATGCTGATTATGCTGATATGCTGTTATGATTGGATGTTGGATCCTATTTACTGTCTTATGCTTTTAGCTTCAGTTTTTGGATTTCTCTGTTGAGACTCTGTTGGTTATGCTGTTTATTTGGTGAGCATGGGGATTGTCCATGCTACATAGACTTGACTATGTCTTGTTTTATGTAGGAGTTGTATTAATGTATCAGGATTATTCTCCAGACTACGTGTTGTAGATCCATGATTTTAGATAGTCACTTTATCTATATTATGAGGTATTTTAGTTAGATGTTTATTTGCAATTTACATACAGACGATATTTTATGAAATTGATTAAGTAATCAATTTGGCTAAGTATAATGACGTCATAACTGAAAAGAAAAAAATATTCCGCATTTTTAATTAAGCGCAGCTTAATACGATGATATGTTAACAAACCGGGTATACACGGGGTGTTACACTCTTCACCCCAAGCTCACTTACATGTGTAATATAAGTTCTAAAAGCAGTAAAACAGTATAAGTTTCAAAATTAGTGCAATGCAGCAGATAATCATGTCATGTGTGTCAACTATTCTACTTGCTAGAGAAATGCATGATTTACATACGTCTATTACCTACAATCAGTGCAAGACACCACTAGCACCCACCCACCGAATCACCCTATTTTATGTCTCCACATACTCAGGCTTACCGTCTTGGTGGCACAACACATGCATATCATGAAGCACTTGCACAGAACAGCTCAACAGCCTTTCAAATATCAGTACATGAAAACACATCATGCATATAAACAATTCCCCCATTGGGTATGGTGGAACCAACAATGGCTAAACCGAGGACACGAAATCTTACCTCTCAAGCTATCCGTCCAAACCAAGAGTCCACACTGGCCCAAGGTCACCAAACAGCACAATCACAGTCTGTGTATATCAAAAACATCATCAATATTCATACTCTAAAGGATTCATTTTATTATGACAATATTTCCTCTTTCATTTTCATCTTTTCTAGTTCATAATTATCAAGCATTAAGCCCCACCATTAAAGGTATTACTGTTTCCCAACAATAACACAGGCTTCCTAGGGCATCATGCCCAAATGAGGACTTTCCCACGCATTAAAACTGATTTCTGGTCATTTTGACAGGTGGTAATCGATTACCAAGGACATGGTAATCGATTACTACACATGGTAACTGATTACCAAAAACAAGGTAATCGATTACTGAACATGGTAACCGATTACCAACGAAAATTGATCGATTACCACGCGAGCAGAACAGATTTCTGCAGAATTTTTCTGCATAATCCGAAGTAAAAATGGCTCCCATTGATCCAAGGTGCGGTTTTGACCCAAAACAAATGTTCATTATCACTTATTAACCCTAGATTAAGAACCCTAAGCTTGAATGATTAAAGTTATCTCTTATCATGACACAAACAAGCTATTTTCATGAAATTTCAAAGGGAATGTTCAAGGTATACCTATAGGGGCTCAAACTCAGCAGCAAAGAGTGCTCTTGGAGCTCTCAAATTTGTCCCAAAAATCAGATTCTACAAGGCCACGAAATGGTGACCAAAGCTTGATCATTTCTCCACCACAATGGCACCTTGAAGCTTCAAATGCCAAGTAAATGGTCTCCTCTCCAACAACTCAGAATATAGCCCTCACACACTCAAGAAAAGAGCTACCAAACTCAAAAATGTTAAACATTCAATAATAAAAAAATAATTAAAATAATATTACTTATAGGCCGACCTGTATACTTATAGGCCCAACATGTTAAAAAATCCTTTAGTCTGCTTTCTAAATAAACTTTTTCAATACCCTAAACTTATTCTATTCGGTTATATGTGTTAGGCTAAGTATAGGCTAAGCAATAGGTTCCTGTGGTTGACCTAGCTCATTTACACCCCTAGATCCAACACACTTTTACGTGTGTATTAGATAAAATTATTTCCTACAACATAAGAAACATTATATATATATATATATACATTCAATGTTTGTAATCCATTTTAAATATTATTATTATTCGATTTTGCTGAATTAAATTTCAAATAAAATATAATATTAGTGGAACATTGAAATTTTCAATCACATATTTTTTATTTTGCTAGAAATAAATTTTAATTTATTATAGTACTATGTTATATTTAAGGGGATGTATTGGATTAGGATTTTAAAAGATTTTTTTGATCTAAAAAATCTTAAAGATTTTAAAAGACTATTTAGAATTGGGAAGACTTTAAAGACTTTTTCAAAAGACTTTTTTTACAATCAAGATTTCATAAGATTGGATTTTAAAATATTTTAATAGAATTTATAAGATTTGAAAGGACAATACAGATTTATAAGATTTTAAAAAACCATATGAATTTTTAACAAACATTCAAAATTACAAGAGTCAATAAAAAAGGGAAAGGTTATACTTACAACTTATTTTTGTTTACAATATTTTACAATAATATCTTAACCGTTGATTTTCGTCAATCAACAGTTATCATTCATTGTAAATTAAATATTAATTAATGAGTTTGATTTGCGAAAATAATAACCGTTTGTTGACGGAAATCAACTGTTAAGATATGGTTGTAAAAGGTTGTAAACAAAAATAGGTTGTAAATACAATCTCCCTCATAAAAAACCAAAAAAATGCAATGACATTAATAAAAAAAGTAAAACCTAATATAATTTTCTCAATCAGTAAACAACAACTTTTCACATATCTAATGGGTTGAAAATTATCTTCTTCATTTGGTATCAAAGCTATGCATATATGATTATAAGAACCAATTTTTTTAATTATAAAAATAATTCTAAAATTGCATATAGAACCTAAAGTTCATGATAAAATTTCGTTTGGAATTTTTTGCAATTGATCTTGAAAACCTTGGGGTTTTTATTTTACGCGATGCTAGTTTTCTAACCATATATCATATGTATAATTTCATTGAATATTCAAAGAAAATTTTGAATCTGAAAAATTTCTCAATTTTTTTTCAATCGATACATTGAAATCTTAAATTGCTTTGGGGCTTTTGAGAAACAAGCTTTTAGTTATCTATTGACACAAAAATTGTTTGAAATCACTTTCTATAGTGAAG
>NW_026897428.1:0-32881 GCF_033153095.1 Gastrolobium bilobum | reverse complement strand
AAACCTTTCTATCACACTTTTTTACCCTCATCTTTTTTTTTTAACCTGAGCAAACAACCATAATGCGACATGTGATTTGAACCTACTAAAGATGTTGTATGCTGGTTTCAACGAATTCACGTTTATTAACATGAGCCAATTAGAATTAAATTAGAATAAAATCCTATTTTTGTGAACTACTTTGTGGTCTGTGTGAAATGAGTCACTGAGCTATTTTTTAAGAGTTTGCAACCATTCTACATACCAACCTTCTAGCAAACTCTGCTTTATATCACAGACTAGGTACATTTAGCACATATGGGACCTATCTTAAACAACTATTAAGCAAGCTTTGCTTGCTAAATATTCAGCGTTCATGTATTATATGGCCAACACAACATCTATATTTGCATATTAGGTACAACATCTATATATTTTCATCTCTCATTTCATAAAAAACCATGTCAACCCAAAAGCTTAAGCTTTTGGTTGAGGCTATATTAATGATTTTATATATATCTAACACGCCTCTTCACACGAGAGTCCATTGGGCTCAAAGGGTAAACAATGCATCAGGCTCAACTTACTTATGCTAAGAAACTCTACAAGACATAATTAATTTTTAGTAAATGGAGGACAATGAGGATCAAACCTGTGACACCGAGGCTCTGATACCATATAAAGAATCATTTCAGCCCAAAAGCTTAAGCTTTTAGGTGAAGCTATATTAACACTTTTAATCAAATGGGACCTTTTTTTGGGCTGCATTTCTGTTATAGGATATGTTAAAGTAAAAATTAGACTATGCAAACTTAGGATAATAGGCTGTCAGTTTCTTACGAAGAGCTTCCAATTATAATTTTTGGTGAAAAGCAGCTATGAAGCACCGATACTCCGAATTTTTTTTCCCAACGTATCGGATACGCGTATAAAAAACGTATTGTATCGTATCGACGAATTAACAGTCGTAATGAGAACGTATTAGGAACGTATCGAAAACGCCGTGTCGGAGTCGGTGCTTCATAGAATAGCAGTAAAGAAAATTCCGAGATTCTCATTGATTATTGGTGTTAAAATTAGGGTTTTTTTTTACATATTCCTTTGGCATATAAGTTCTTGTTGGATAATATTCATTTGGAGCTAAGGATTGCTGATAATCAAATATTGGTGATAGGTTGTACAGATCCCAAAACAAGGTGTACTCCTCCCTATTTTTTTCTTGTTTTTTGTGATAAATTTTTAACAGTGTATTGGATGTTATTTCTGTGTGTAACTATCTATAGCCCTAGTGGGAAGTCTTAAACCTGGAGGATTTGAGTAAGTTAGCTTGACTTTAATTTATCTCAATACTTCAAGCATGAGAGACACTCTAAGTGAGAGTGGTCTTCGTTTGACTGTAAAGGATAGGAAGATCCATGTTCAAGTCTTGGTGCTTAGCTTGAAAGGCAAATTTCTCAATGTTTAAAGCTAGTAGAACTTGGATTGTGTTCCAAGAAAACTAGGGTTAGGGATATCTTTCTTAACTGTCTGTCTTATGGTGTTTTTATTGGAACTGCATGTGTGTTGTTTGATTTTAACTTAGATATTTAATCTGTAATAAAAACTAAGCCATCTTCGATCTGGACGTGGCATCCCATTGCACTAAGGTGCGTGAACCAGGATAAGCTCTTGCGTCTTGTTTTCTTTCCTTTGCTCTTTTTACAATTCTTCATCTTGATCAAGAACTGATTTGTTCTGATTGGATCTTGAGCTTAACTGTAATCTTTTAACATTTATTTCTGATATGTGGAATTGACAACTTAAATTGAATAAATAAAGCTTCTATGATAATTTGGGTTAGATCAATATTGCACTTAAAGACCAATTTTGGTGTTTAAATCAGTCATATCTTAGTAAAGTGACTTGTTCAAGTTAACCGTGTGCTACATCTTGAGAACTATCATTACCATTCTGTTTTGTTGAAGCAATTGAAGTGATTTGAGGTAATTGATAAATTGGTGCAGATATTCTCTGTTTTTACAAGAAATTAGGATTTACACTATTCGTGAGCATTATGTGCTAGCTTGTTATATCAGTTGTAAATTTATCAATATTTATTAGTAGTTAGTTTGAGTAAGATAACTTTTTTGGTTGGTTGTTTGTTATCTACTGTTTAAGTCCTCATATAAAAGTTTTGTAACAAAATCAGTAATTCTGTCCTAATATTATATTCAAATCATTATTATGGTGCACTAGAGTAATTTAGTGCAGAATCTAGCATTTGCATTGAAATCAATTTGTTGTTTTAATCAAATGTACCCGGAGAATTTTCTTACATCAGTATTGGCTTATTACTGAAAGTTTGACCTCATTGTTGTTCTGCTTCAATGAATAAAGCTTTGATTTCAGATTTATATAGAATAAGCATCTTCACAACAGTTGTCCAAAAACTTAATATATCTAAGTAAAACTCAAGTATTTAATTGAGTAGATTCTGAGAAGTATGCTTTAAGATTCAAGACTGGTCTGTCTGTTTTGCATAAAGCAATACTTTTAAATTTTTAAATACTGCCATTTATACCAAACTAATTCTAGGTGATATTTCTGTATATTTTTCCTCACTTACTACCCATATAATATGGTTTGTGATCCTGGTGAACTTGAATAATCAACTTTATTGAGATTTACCCGAGTAGATTAAATTAGTTTACTCGAATAACCACTAGCTTGTGGATTAAGCAATTTGAATTGAATTGACTCCACTGACCTTGGGTCAGAAGTTGGATTTTTTGTGAACTAGAAATTGATTAGGATCTTAAATTGAAAAACCATTATTGAATAGTGTGAGATTTGTTATATTGCTTCTGTCATACAGTGGAGTACTTGAGTAAGGTAACCAAGAGCAAAGGGGTTGAGTAAGCAAATGAATGCTCTGATTGCTCTCAGAATAAAGGTGGATAAGGTGGGGTTCAGAAATCTTGCTTGCAATGGGACTTGTATAAAACATTGCCTTTGTTTTGTATCCATTTCTCCACTGATATAGCTGAATATATATGATAAGGAGATTCTTTTGATCTATACAGTGAGCATAAAACATAAAAATTCTATGTAATTCATGATGTTGAAGAATCTATGGAATAAATATGAGAAAAAAATCCAACCTTTGGGGCCTTTTGAGGAGGAGTTGCAATCTAACAGTTCAATTACCGTTTGAATTTCACTCGCATCTACACAAGGATGTTATTCATTAGGTTGAGATGAGCAATGAAAGACATATGGAAGATGGAAGTGGAAATTTTGTGGAACAAACAACTTCTATGACTTCCATAGAGGGATTTAAACCAGCTTCATTAGATATCCTCAATTGGGTGTAGATGAATATGACCACACCAAAATCTCCTGTATCAACTATAAAAAGGCTTCTCTTGTATCCGAAATATGACCGGTCATTTAGCAAGAAAGAGCTGAGACAAGCTGAGGAAAATATAAGCATAGCCTTGAAGGAATTTTATCGTAAGCTTCATCTTCAAAAATGCTACAGGTGACATGACTTCCGCCTGTTCCTCTTAACTTAATAGTGATGAGAGCTTGATTATCTTTTACAAAGCTAATCATTATGCTTGATTGGTATGCAGCTTCTTAAACTGGTTGGCATTCTCAAAAATTATGAATATGTATGTCATGGTCTCCTATATGATTTGAATGATAATCTTTGGTTGCAATATTTTGAGTTCAATTTTGTCTGACTTATAAGGTTGCTTAAAGATGGTTGACTGTTCTTATGTTGGCAGCTCAGATGAGGTTGTACCTTAAATTCATATTCTCTTATATTGTTTCTTTTAATCAATTATTTTCCAAACCCATAATGATGCCTGCTCCATCATTTATTGTAGAAGTTAATAGGCTCATGGAAGGTTGGGACATGCCTTCATTAAGCACTTTGCAAATGGGAGTCACAAAAAAGAAATAAACACATTGAGACCAACTGCTAAGAGGGAGCGAAATAGAATGACATTCTTATTGGGTAAGGGCACCAAGAAGTGGTTGATTTTTAAATAATGGCAGCAAATCTTGAGGTGCATTTGTACTATGGTGAACGTTGAATAATAACCAAGGAGAAGTGCAGACAAAAAGTAAAATGGATATATAGTAATATCTACTTATTTCTGTCCATGTTATGATACTTTTTCCACTAGCTCTCGTGTTTGCAATCCTTGTTTCATTTATGCTCACTAAAATTTCCACGTGGCATTTTTTCTCTCATTATCCTTATATTATTAATCGGTTTAGTGTAAAGCGAAACTGGCTCATAGGGTCTAAAGCTGACACGTGGCATTTTTGTCCTCTAGTGATTTCTCTCTCCTAGTTATATATAGATAAATATATAGATTGATTTTTAAAATCAATTCTGAATCTAAATAAAAAAAATGAACAGAAGTAAGAAAAAAAAACCCCATATAAATGATACTTAAAATTAAAAATAAACAAATAAATAAAAAATACGTAAGAGAAAAAAGAAAAAAGAAAACTAAATAAATAAATAAAAGAAGATCAATAGAGATGGAAAAGAAAAATAAATGAATAGAAGAGAAAAACTGGTTCAGTTCATGAACTGTTTTTCAATTCAAAAACTAGTTTTTAAAAACAGTTCAGTTCAAGAACTGGTTTTTAAAAATTAGTTTTTTAAGTGTAGTGTTTTGTGTGATTCTTTTGCATATCCCTAAAATTGGTTTTTGAACCGTTCTGAACCCAAATGAAAAGTATAAAAATATTGAGAGAAAAAATAAAAACATAAACAATACCATAAATTTGAAAAAAAAAAAGAGAGCAATAAACAATTAAAAAATAAAATAAATTAAAAACTAGAGAAAAAAAACATAAGAGAAAAAATAAGAGAAAAAGAAAAAGAAAAAACTAAAGAAATAAAATAATAAAAATAAAGATAAATGAAGGAAGAAAAATAAATAAATAAAAATACGAAAAAAAAACAATTCAGTTCATGATTTTTTAAACCAATTCGGTTCTTAAACTGATTTCGAAAACTAGTTTAGTTCATCAACCAGTTTAATTTAAAAACTGATTTTTCAAAAGCAGAACTAATTTTAAGAAGCAATTTAGTTCAAGAATTGAATTTTTAAAACCAATTTTTTTTAATGTAGTTCAGTTCAATTGTTTTGTTTTTTGGCACACCCCTACCGCTAATTAACCCGGGCCCACTCTCTGTTAGTGGAATCTAATATTTTCACCTAATAATAAAATCAACAAGTGGGAGTGTATAGTACTTCTATTTGCAGGGAGATAGAGAAGATTCAAAGAAGTTTCATTTGGGGAGACAAGGACAATAGAAGAAGCCACCATCTTATCAACTGAAGTTCCCAAAGATGAATGACGGTCTTGGTTTGAAACGCTTGGAACTTATGAATGATGTCTTCCTTCCAAAGAGGACTTAGCAGCACTACATGGATCCAAATTAGCTTTGGAGGATGGTCCTATATCATAAATATGAGAAAAAAAATCAAGAGATGGTATCATTGTCACTCGTGGTGGTGACTCCAATTTTTGGAGAAATTTGTGTAGAATGTGGAAGACCATGGAGGAAAGGCTAGTTTGGGTGATTGGTGATGGGCAGTCCATTAAGTTCTGGAAAGAAAAATGGTTGTCCCATAGTTACTCACTACAAGATCGTGTTATAAGGGGGGAGCAAATTATTGACCATAATATAACAGTCGTTAATATGTTACCCCTGGTGGTGCTTGGAACTATGAAATACTTAAGGAACTTCTTCCTAAGGATGTTATTGCCACTCTCCAAGGCACTAACAACAAATAAGGCTAATGAGCAAGATAGGAAACTTTTGTATCTAGAGGGTAATAAGACAATTACAGTGCAAGTTGTTTATGATGTGGAGGAGGCTGCAAACAAATGTACAAATCTGGCTTCTGACAAAAGAATCATGGTAGCAGACATATCTTGGCAGTTTCCCAATTCGGGTGTTGTCAAGGTTAATACGGATGGGGCTACACGTGGTAACTCTGGTCCAACTGCTTGTGGGGGTGTTATTCGTGATGAGTGCGGTAAGTGGCTTGGCGGCTTTGCATATAAATTAGGAAGGTGTTCTTCATTCAAAGCAGAATTATGGGGTGTCCTTATAGGGTTGGAGATGGCTGGGAATGTTGGATACCGTAACATCATTATTAAAAGTGATTTAACAAGTGTGATCATTGTGCTCACTAGAAATGATACAGTAGTTTGTGAGAATCATCTGATTTCTCGCATATAGACATGGATCGATAAAAGTTGTTTTGTGATTTTCAGGCATACTTTGAGGGAGGGTAACTCTTGCGCAGACTGGTTGACAAATTTCATATTAGACTATGAGGGGCAGAAAGACTATCTTAATTGGCAGGAACCTCCTTCTGGCATCCAGTTACTATTGCTTGCTGATCTGTCAGCTATTAGAAGACCTCGTGCTTTGAGTTGCAATAGTTAAGTTTCTTTTTATGTTCTTTCTTTGTTTTGTGGCTTAGGCCTTTTGTTCATAAAAAAATCAGATTAGTTACTGGTAACAGAGGAGCCATCCCTCTAGCGTTTCAAAACTTGTACTTGTTGTTCTCCCCTTATATTTATTGTCCTAGAATTGCCAAAATCAAATGGGTTCGTTATAATTAAATAAAGGAAAAAGTGTCTATCATTTTAAAGGATGTAAAATTGTGTTATTTTAAGTGAGAGAAAGAGATAGATAAAGGAGGAGAGAGAGTAGACAAAAAATTATAAAGGTGTGAGTCCCACCTCTTTGTGAGAGTAAACTGACATAAGTTGTGTCATTTAAAAGGACAAACATTTTTCCCTTAAATCAAATGATGGATTGAATCAGCAAAGCTAGTCGGTGCGATCTACAATTTTATTGGTCGTTTACTAATGTAGCATGTGCTCTTTAAATTTCTTTTTTCTTTTTGGTGGAGGCTAGGGGTGTTTCTTTTAGGGGAAATATTACTCTCATTTTACATGAGATAATTATCTCATGTTATCTCACTTCAAAAATTTCACCCACTCTTTTTTTTTTCTTTTTTATCCTTTAATGATGGGTCCCACGTGGCTTCTCTCTATAACATGAGAGAACTACTCTCATGTCAAATGAGAATAGCATTCCCCTTCTTTTAGTTAGTTTTTTTTAGTTTACTTCTTCGGAAATGATGCTCTCCTGTGACAGGACAGGAAATTTTTTTCTACACAAAATTCGTTTTCTTTGCCAATTAATTTTTTTAATATCAATTGTGGGACCTACATTGTAACAGCCCGTTGTACAACGGTATTGTTAACATTAATTATGATATTAAGCGCAGTTACAATCACAGCAATTCATTTATAAAACGCGAATAAACTTTTTCCGATTATTACGCGAGCATTTGAAACGTAAAAAGCGTAATAATTAAAATCTGTGACCGTAACCGTAAACTCTTGCGGAAGACTTATTTAAACTATTTTTATAACGTACTTTACTTATTACAAGTTACTAAGGGATTCCCATAAACCCACTTAGCCAATTACTAAACTTTACGTTTTTACCTCTTCGAACATGGTTCACTCATTAATTTTCTGCGAACACACCACTCACAACCAGACCTTCTTCTTAGATTATATTTTTGTCTTACTTAATTCCCTTTTCAACAAGCTATCACACGCTCAATTCGGAGCTTATTTGCTCCGGTTATCGCCGTTTGAAGTTGAATAAGCAAAACAGCCAACCAACCACAAAACAGCTCAAAACCTCTCTCACTCCATGAATTACTGCACTGAATCCACTAATGCAATTGCCCTAAAATTTTTACACCATAAACTAGACACCTCAAAATTCGATTTAATATATCATACGCTTAATTTGACTGAGAAACGAACCGGGAATTAATTTCCCAAAACTGGTCCAGAACTGCCACATGTGCAGTAGGCACATGAGCAGTCTGCGTTCCTCCATTTTTTCAGGTCTAAGACCAACCTAAAATTTTCCCAAATTTTTACACAAGGTAGAGGACATCTCAACCTTCAAAATGGCGTATGACACGTCCCTATTGGACCTCTATGGAGGGAGATATGCTCTCCCAAAGTTCGCCTAAAATCTGCAAATTCTACAGAAAATTCGCCAGAGTTTCCTTTGTTTTTCCTTAAATCCCCAAATTGTACAAGCTCATTTATGCCTCAAATGTACCTTATAATCACATAATAATACAGTAATAATCCAATGGGTGGCACAGACAAGGACCAACAACGCCTTGGGGCACTTACAACCCAATCCAGTTTATAGTTATTAGACACATAGCTCACTTTAATCATTCTTAAATAGTTGCAATCACTAACATCACTTTCATGCATTTTTTCATCATACTTGTAATCATCATCTAAAATAGGCCTAAGGCCCTTCCATCATAACTTGTCATGCATCAAGGTACAATTACAATATTTGCTTTACAACTTACAACTTACAAATTAAACTTAATTACAATCTTCCAATATTACAACTTAAATACAAATGGTAAAATAAACTACATGACATGACTACTAGACTTAGGCAAAATGGCATGAACAAATATGCTAATGAAGCTCATCCTACATACATATGAGATGTTCATGCCCTAAGTCTAGCCTAGGCAACACGGCCAACAAAATGCAAAATGTTAAGCACTCCACTGCTCACTCTGCGGGCCTCTTGCCCGCTGCTCTAGCTCCACTGCTACCTCCTGAAATAAATGCCCCGAGACGGGGTGAGATATACGAATATATCTCAGTAACCCAGAGGTTCTGGAGAAAACTCCGCCCAATGGTTCACTTCGATGCATATCAATAGTATAAACAATCACTTTCAAAATGGGATATAGCATGGGATTTAGAGAAACTGGGGAATATCGGGATACAAAATACGACGATGCGGGATGGTAGCTACCAATACCACGCACGCCCTAGGCATATATAAGTGTATGGGTATCATCCAAGGTGCGTTCCAAAAACCACAACCATGATGCCTCAACCATCCAAAACGCCAGAGACATTCCTAGTGTGCTCCTACCCGGATCACACACCATGACCCTCGGTCAACTGGAACTCCCTCTCGGAGACCTATCCAGTGGAAGTCCGAAACTGCCCGAAGGCTAAAACTGTCTACTGGCCAGAGACTCGGTACATAAGTACCCACTGTGATAATGCATGCATGCTCATGTTGTTCTACACTACTCATATACACTTCCTACCATTACCCTCAACGGGTATGGTGGAACAGAAAAGGGGAACAAGCCCCAGTACCAAGAGGTTACCTTAATTCGTTCCTTCACTTAGCTCCGCAGCAGCTTAAGTTCCAAGTCTGCTATTCAACAGAACGCCTACACATAGGACGTTCCCACTTACTCAAAGTTCACAAAATGCATGCCAATTCTCAATTTCACATGCATAATACAATCACTTACCTCAATCCACTTGGTCCAGGACCAAGGGCAATTCACTGATTCACTGTTCAGGATTCAATTCGACGTACGGCAACCTATACAACCATGTACAGCCGTCAGTATACGTCAATTTACGTCAAAATGCGAAAAAACACAAAAATCCTTCCCATCACCATGATGGTTTGGCCCTTGCAGTGTTATTTTAGGATTTATTTTTCTAAATTTTCTTTCTCATTTTATTATGCTTCCTTAGATTGCCAAGAGGCCAATTCAAGTGTCGTTTTTCCGTTTTACGTCTTTTACTCATCGTTTTGCTAAATAATTCACTCTAGGTTCATTTATGTCCCTAAACACAAGTTATTATTTTCCATTGATTCTAACACTTTCCAACCACCACACAACCCATCTAAGTACCATATAACTACTCAAATCATCATCCAAATCATCTTTCAACATCAATTCACTCATTTTTCCTTTAAAGGCCAAGTTGTGACCTAGAGCATTCCAAGGATTTCCTCTTAATTTTAATCACTCCAACCCTCACACAATCCATTATATCATCATATAATCATACCAAAATTCACCAAACAACGCCTCAACACAAAACTCAAAAGTCCAAAGTCATGACCTCAAAATCCACTAAGTTAAATATCATAAATTTTCACTTAAAATTTTCATTGCATTTCTAGCTTTAATACATCATTCTAAGGCATTATCATCTAATACACATTTTCCAATTGAGCTCTCTAACATCACATATCAACCATGCAAGGTCTAGGGTTCAAGATTCAAATCATCACATTCAATCAATTAAAATGCAAGAACACTCACCCAAATGGAAGGTAGAAGGCTCCTCCTAAACATACTCCACCATCGGAGCACCTAGAAGCTCAATGAACACAAATCTCCAAGCATGAGCCGCGGCCTTGAGGAGGGATTTTCGCAAAATATAGCTAGATTCAAGGCTTGCCACTAGTGCCAATGTGTTTAGAAGGCCATTTCCAACAAATTTCAACACAATAATCACTTGATTTGGTGCCAAAATGACTAAGTTATGATGAAAAGAAAATTTGAAGTGGAAGTGGCCAAGGAAGAGGAGGGCTGCGGGTTTGCAAGGAAGGAGGGAGAGAGAAGATGATGAATAGTGTCCTAAGATGATGTGGCTTAAGTGGTTTAAGTGGGGTGGGTCCCACCGCCACCTCACACGATTTCAAACTCATTTGAATTTTTCTCTGATTCCACTAAACGTCCATAAATTCAAAACCTATTTAGAAACTCTAATTTTTAAGATTAATCATTGTCCTTTAATCATACTTGATTAGATGAATTCGGAGTTTTTCGGTCGTTCGGAGAAAACATTGTTTTAAGCTGTTGCGCGCGCCGTTGGCACGCTTCCCCAAACTGACTTAATTCTGTCAGATTTTATCAAAAATCATATTTCCTAAATCAATAAACCATTTATAACTCATATTTGAAACTTAGAGTTCAAAACTCAATCGGCACGTTTTACGGTATTTTTCTGAAAAACACTATTCACTGATTTTTCTGAAACTTGCCTATCCACTCAATTTTTCGTTCTGAATCCATTTCCAGGGTTATTTTTATCATCTGAGACCTTCTACTCAATTTTTATCTTCCTAGGGTTGTGTGTTGGCAATTTACTGTTTTGCCCTTTCTTTGTATTCTGGCCTAATCTTTAGGATTTTCACTAATCCATCACTTAATTATTCACTCAATGTATTAATTACTTAATTTAAAATTGTGAGGTGTTATATACATTTAATGTCTCTACTTTTTTTCTCTCATGTTATCCTACAATATAAGAAAACAAGAACCCTAGCTTCTTTTAGGCATAGCTATGCAGTTTAATAGTGAAATTGATATTCATTACCCTATCTGCTGCTATGATGCTTTGGTCTGTAAAGCTCTAGCTGCACATTTTAAAAATAAAATGTTTCTTTGAGTTTATTGTATTTTTGGACTCCAAACTCCAAAAAGTTTCCTTGGCCCACACACTGATATTTACTATCTTTTAAGAACTGTGGTTGATCAGTGAAGCTGGTGCTGTGGCCCAATGCCCTGTAAATTACAATGGAGTTACAATGTCCATGATTAACTATGTTATTTTCTGTTTGATGATTCCCCTAAAATGAATCAAAGCTAGATTTCAAACAAATGGATTATGAGGCCAGAAAGAACTTGCAGGAAAAATCATCACCACTCCTACTAGCAGTAGCATGCCAATCCCATTAACTACTTTAATACTTTGCCAACATTGGAGAATTTCTTTTTCTTTTTCAATTTAGTCAGTTTTATTTTTCACTACAACTTGGGTTGGGATGGTTAGATTTTGATTTAAAAAAAAATAAACACTCTATTTGTTGTCAGATATGTACATTTATTTTTATTTATCTAGGCATGTTACATGAGCTTTTTATTTTTATTTTTATTTTGTTACGTAAGAATTTGTAACAAAAGACCTGAAGAACGAAGAAGATGATGATGAAGGGTTTCATGAAATGGTTAAGAGCTTTGCAGAGAAAGCTAAGGCTGATGTCACGAATCTGCTAGAAGAAGAGAAGAAAATCATGGCTTTGGTGAAACTCACAATTTAGCTGGTGCATTCTGCCATGTACAAGTACTAATATTTGCGAGTTACATAAATTGAGTGTGGTTTCTTGTAATATTACAAGGGAAAAGTGTGTATCCTTTTAAAGGATACACACTTATATCCTTTTAAGAGAAATAAAGAAATAAACTTGGAGAAGAGAGAGAGAGGAGGAAAAATTTTGTAGTTTAAAATTTGAGAAAACACACTATATTTATTTAAAAAGACCGTCCTTTTAAATGATAAACATAACTTTGTGCTCGTTACATGAGCTTTTTATTTTTATTTTTATTTTGTTACGTAACTTTGTGCTCGTTTACGAAATTGCATTGAAGATTATGTCAATTAAATGAACAAAAAATTTCTATACAGGATTTATTTGGAAAAGTGGTTGACAATTTGGATATTGGGACTTGATCCATTTAGTAGTGGAATTACAACAGCGTGATTTCTTCTCATAGCCAGAGCTATAGCGTAACTCGGGGGCTGCATACAAAAATCATCATCAAAACCTAATGGGAAAAACGAAACTGAGGGCATTATTCAATTCTCCATGCAAGAAAAAAGCATTATCTAATTCTGTCCAGGGTGTGACCACGCATAAATCAATCAAAACTAAGTGCATAGGCATTCAGGTTAAAATTCATTGGTAATATACTAATAGAAGTGCCCCCTTCCCAAAACACACAAACAAGATAACCAAATTGCATACAAAGTTAAAAATTCACATCTAAAATTGTATATCACTAGCGAGAATTAATATTCAATGAAGGGTAAAAACAAGAAGAGAAAAGCAAGTTTGCCATTGGAAAGGTATTCACTTCAAAAGAAAGAGAAAAGCATCCCTCAAAAATCAAATATCAGGTTTTCACTTCAAAATCGAGACAAAATCAAGAACTTTTCCTCCCAAAGCAGATCCAGGAATTTTTATGACAAGGGGTGAAAATAAAAAAATATTATAGTATAAATAAAAGTACATAAAATATAATACAGACCTAATATAAGAAAATTTGAAAGAAATTTATTAAAGAAATTAAGATCACATCACTTAATTCTTAGGGGGTGTTTGGTATAAGTATTTTGGGGAAATCCTGGGAAAGTGGGGTGGAGATTTTTTTTTTACCATATTTGATATGAATAATAGTAAAATTGTCCCAGATGGTATTTTCCCCACCATTCCCGTTTTTAACTACACATGGAAAAAAAATAATCTCATCTCACCCATGATATTATTTTTTCCCACCAATTTGGAAACGCATTTTCACATTTTGAGACAAAAATACCCTTATACAATATATCAGTAGATGTGTAAAAATAGATAATTTTGTCATTTCGGTTCAGATTCCCATCAATATTTTATAATCAACCAAACATTAGTAAAATTAACCAACTTTCCAAAAAAAAATTTGGCCTACCAAACACTTTTTCGTAACTTACTCAGGAAAAAAAATTCCCACCATATTTTCAAAAATCTTTTTTCCCTGGTACAAAAAATATCTCCTCTACCTAACGCCCATTAATATCTTATTATACATGTTTCCATATTGTTAAACTCTTCTATAGTTGAATCCTGGCAAAACTCTAAACAATTTCTTTTTCAATATATTTAATCAAAGAATCATCAAGAAATTGGTCTTCCATTCTATTTCGAAGCCTATTGTAACACCCCGTTCTAGATCGGTTTGTTATCATTACGTATGATATTAAGCTTATTAATAAATAGGGGAAGTAAGTTGGGATAAACTTTTTCTTTTCTCAACATAAAATAATTTCGTATTTACTTCAATTGTTATTAGTACTCATACATTATCCACTTATGTTATAATTTACTTCAATTGTTTCATGCATACTCATAAACTTTTGTTTTTTTATTTAAACATCTCATCCTCAATAAGTCCTACATTCCATCATTTATTTAAGGGATATATTTTTCTTATGTTGTAGGAAAAAAACTACCTCATGTTGTAGAAATTAAAGTTAAGTAGGACCCACAAGTAAGAGGAGAGAGAAAAAAGAGTGTTGGAACCCAACCCCTTTTTGAGTGTGTAGAAGAGTTGTTTATCTCATGTAAAATGAGATAAACATAACCCTTTATTTAAATACCTTGACAAAGTCATAAGCAATGGGTACTCCTTTTAAAACATCCTCCTTGTGAGGGATGTTGACTCTTCACTATAGACCATTGCATAGTAAGTTTGGGTTCACTGGATTCATATTTTAGCCCTTGGAACAAGTAGGATTCGAATCTTTTTCAAAAAGCATTCGAATCCCACATTTTTTTGCACTAGGGATTCGAATCCCTAATTGGAGGATTTGAATCCCTCCTTAACAAAAACAAGACAGTAGCTTAAATTCAGCATTTTGACAATAGGGATTTGAATCTCTGAAGGAAGGATTTGAATCTTTCCTAAATTTTTCTTGATAGTAACTGAAATTTAACATTTTAACAGTAGGAAATCAAATTCCTGATGAAAGGATTCGAATTCCTCCTTGACAGAAGCTAGACAATGGCTCAATTTCAGCATTTTAGCAGTAGGCATTTGAATCCCTTATGAAAGGATTTGAATCGCTCCTGGACAAAAACAGCAACATTTCTCAGCAAAATGAACCGTCTTTACACCTCCAAGGCTCATGTGATTCCTAATTGACAATTTTACAACATATATTATGTCATTCTTAGCCATTTTAAGGCTTTAAGTCTAGGATCCATCCATGGACCAATTTAACACAGCTTATAAAAATTATTAGGCATCACATACACATACAGTCATACTTAAAATCCTTTTTGGTCACCTAGCCATTCATTAGCATAGGTTCCCATTACATCTCTTGTTTCACAAGGAATATATCAACATTTTCACACCATACTTGAATGTTCAACTACATAACAACGGTCTCTTGCACAAACACATCCTTGAGTCTTTTCTTACAACTTTACATAAACCATACGACACTGTACAATCTCATAAATCATACATATCATATTTAATGGTCCAATTACATATACATGCTCATTGTTCTCTAAACAAATATACAACATAGGATAACAAATATACAACATATAAACTATTACATACACCTAAACAAGTACTAATTTTTTTGAAATTAATCCATTGTCTCCGATTAATTCCCTGTTTTTTTTTTTTTTTGCAGTAAGAATGAACCTTGTATTTCCACAACAAGAAAAGTCAAATCTTCAGACTGAGGATAAGTTGTTCTTAAGGAACATAGATTCCTTCAGAATTCCAACGAGAGGAAAGCACATATATGGTTATAGAAAACCAAGATCAGGAGAAAAAGACACACTTTCATGTGTAAAGAACTGTAATGCAGTAGAACTAAAAGTTTCAGCTGCACTGGGACAACAGTCCTATCAACGTACTGATAATAATGCGGACAAAATCTTAAGATGCTCAAGAGATTTTGGAATTTGAAAGAAGAGAAAGGTCCAAGAAGGCGAAGAAAACATTTTGGCAAGTTCAAAGAAGACTACTAAACTTCCATCCAGGAAAGTACATGAGCCAAAGTCAGAAGGGGAAGAAGACATTTTGGCATATTCAAAGAAGACTACTAAACTTCCATCCAGAAAAGTACATGAGCCAAAGAAGAGTCTTTCTACCTTGAACAAGAAAAGAAAATTTGAAGACAATATCAGGATTGACAATTTGGAAGAAGATGAGGAAGTTCTTTTTCTTTCAAGGACAAAGTCAAGAAGCCAAACTAGAAATATGGATACTATGAAGGTGACTGCCTTTACAAAATAATCATTTGATTACTTTTGCACAAAGAGTAAGGTTAAATAATAGTTATATTCTCATATTGGGAGAGCCATGTGCAAAAATAGTCAAATCATTATTTTGGAAAGCTATCTCATAAAATACATGAACAAATAAACAAACCTTTCGAATGATTATTTAGATGTAAAAAAACCATATCATTGGTTGATGCACAGCAGACAGGACATTTTCAGACATTGAGTACAAGGTACAAATGTTGCTCTTTCCTTTTTCATGCACTGATGACATATTCTGAAATTTTGTTCAGTATCCTGTTAACACAAATAGTAAAGGACTTATTAAACTGTGTTATAAGGCTTAAATACCAAAAAAAATTGTCGTCAACTAAGACACTGTTCATAAATGTAAGAAATAAGCATTCAGAAAGGCAGTCCACCTTCATATTATCCATATTTCTAGTTTGGCTTCTTGACTTTGTCCTTGAAAGGAAAAGAACTTCTTCATCTTCTTCCAAATTGTTAATCCTGATATTGTCTTCAAATTTTCTTTTCTTGTTCAAGGTAGAAAGACTCTTCTTTGGCTCAAGTACTTTCCCGGATGGAAGTTTAGTAGTCTTCTTTTAATGTGCCAAAATGTCTTCTTCCCCTTCTGACTTTGGCTCATGTAATTTCCTGGATGGAAGTTTAGTAGTCTTCTTTGAACTCGCCAAAATGTCTTGTTCGCCTTCTTGAACCTTTCTTTTATTTGAAATTCCAAAATCTCTGGAGCATCTTGAGATTTTGTCGGCATTATTGTCAGTGCGTTGATTCGATTGTTGTCCCAGTGCAACTAAAACTTTTAGTCCTACTGGATTACAGTTCTTTACATATGAAAGTGTGTCTTTTTCTCTTGATCTTGGTTTTCTATAACTGTATCTGCGTTTTCCTCTCGTTGGAATTCCGAAGGAATCTGAGCACCTTAAGAACAACTTATCCTCAATTTGAGGATTTGACTTTCCTCGTGGAAATACAAGGTCCATTCTTACTGCAGAAAAAACAGGGAATTAATCTGAGGAAATGGAGTAACATCCCAAATAGATTATCTATTTATCAGTCATTCAATGATTCAAACTCCAACATGCCAATCTTACATAGTAACTTAAGTCCAAGCAACATTACAGTGTCTGTGTGTATAGAATATGAATTCATTAACCTATATATACTAACAACATAAATTCACTACCACATTCATAAGCATGACATAGGAAACTGAGCATCAAAGTAATCTAGCCATACATTAAACAAATAACCCAAATTCTGAAAAACCAATATATAATTCAGTGTTGATATAATGTATTACTAAATCAATAAGATGATGTGGTAGACCAAGATGTAACCTAGCCGCGTCAATATTTGTCCCAGATACAGCCTGAGCTCGTCGGTCTTTATGCCATTTGCAGTAATATGTTATCGGTTATTTTTTTAATTTTTAGGGTTCATTTGTGACAACTGACAAGATTAAAGTTTAGTAAGCTTTAGTTTGAGGTAGAGAGTTGGAAATATTGTAAATACATTAATAATACTATGTGGGAAGAAGTCCCACATAATTAAATTATTATTGTTATGTAATTGTTATACTTAGTTTATATAATAGAGCCTAAGTTGTGTTATAGAATCACACCGATTTCAACATACGCCTTTTAATATTCAACACTTTGTTATAAAACCTTCCAATAATACATTACAAATGGAATCAATGGAACTACTTTATCCAACCTGGCAACCTCCTATCCTCATACCAATTCTTCATGAAACAATTCTACAACAGCAATTGTTGTCAAAGTTGTTTCTTTCACCATAGTGTCTTGGCTTACATATCTAACAAGAAAAGGAGGATTTACGTGTCTGAATGATACAGTTAAAAGTGTATCCTAATAGAAGAAAACCAGTTAAGCAAAAATGGAGAAAATTGACAAATTAAACAAAATTCAGAGACTAACTTAGAAGTCAATATGAATAGGTTAAGAAAATGAAAATCAGTGGATCTGGAAGAGCAAGAAAATTCCAATTCAGATACACTATAAATATGCCGACATCTACTTCAGCACATCCTATATTAAATTTAATAAATCATATGACGAATAGAATTTTTCCAGTCAATATCAGCAAGTGTAAGAACCCTCACCGTTAATTAAGGTATTTAATTAATTAATTATGCAAAAATAAGAAATGATTCCCTAATTGACCCTAATAATTATTTATGAGGCTTAATAATCATAATAAGTGATTAAGAATGCTGAAAGTCGTTTTTCGGAAGAAAAGTGCAGATACCGGTTCTGCTAGTCAGTATAAATGTGTACAAAAAAAGTATCCCGGAAAATTAATGTAAGTGCATGATAATTACTAGAATAACATGTAGGACTTGTAAAACGAGTTTCAAGTCCAAATAATGAGAACTGGTGCTAGAAACCGGTACTGGCTTTGAAAAGCGCGTACCGGAAAGGTGCTCAGATAAATATAAGAAAAATATGATAAATCTTAGAAAATTATGTAGTTTGAGAATCCAAAGTTTGGGATTAAAATACTAAGCGTAGAAATTAAAGTTAATACTGTGTGTTTAAGTGTGTTTGGGCTATAAATACTCCCATTATGGGCACAAAACCCTAGGATCAGATTTCTCTACGTGAGTAACTTGGAGGCTAACCAGAAAACGATCTTTCCTTGCCTTCTTCACCATTTCTTGAGCAAGCATTCACCTTTGATGCTTGTTCTTCCATTTAAACACTTGGTAAGGGTGAGAGTTGGCCTTGGGACTACATTGGGGTGATGTTTCTGAGTTAGAGAACCTGTGTGAGGGAGTTTGAAGAGCTGTGTTTGCTGTTCTTGAGAGGTGTGACCTTTTTTTGTCATTTTGATGCTTCAAGGTGTCTTCTTGTTGAGTAAAAGAGTCATCTTGTGTTCATTTTCGTGCATCCTCTTGTGACAGTAGCTTGAGTCTGATTGTGAGCTCCAAGATCATCTCCCTTTGCTGTTTTTGAGCTGTGGTATGTATATCAACCTTTAACTTGAGTTTTAAGGCTTAAAAATGGTAGCTTGATGCATGTTAAGGTTAAAAGATGATAACTTGTTGTTGGGTGAGGCTTGACACATCTAGAAATGCATGATTAGGTGTTTAAAATCGGTAAAAAGGGAACCTTTAAGGGATATCTTCACGAAAATCCAGAAACTGCATTCTGTCGTGAGATATCCGGATATTTGTCGAACTGATATCCGGATATTGGATATACGGATACGTGGTTTTGGGATATCCGGATATTGGATATCCGGATATGTGAATCTGTATATTCGGATATTGCATATCCGGATATAGACAGTGAGATATCTGGATATTCTGGGATTTCGCAGAACAGCAGTTGTGCTGTGTGTACAGTAGGCTATTGGGGGTTTGTGGATCCTAGTTTGATGAAGTTGAACTTCTGTATTTAATGGATTAAGCCAGAATCATGGGATTTAGGGCTTGTGGCTTTGTTAGAAGCTTTAAGACTTGAAAACGTAACGAAAAGGCGTTGTCTTTAATTTGTATGCATGTGGTACATGTTATTGATTTATGTTTGGTCCATATCAGATTGTGATCTGCTGTGATTGAACTTTGAGCTTGTGGCATTGGATAGCTAGCTTAGAGGTAAGCTTTCGTGTCTTCGGTTTAGCCATGTTGTGGTTCCACCATGTCCCATGGGGATATGGTATATGCATGCTGTGTTACATGCTTTTGATGTTTTGGAAATGCAGTTGAGCTATTATATGTTAGTGCCTTGTTGATTTGCATGGAGGTGTTCCACCTATACGGTAAGCCTGAGTATGTAGAACATACAAGAGGGTGAGGCTGTGGGTGGGGTGCAAGCGGTGTTCCTTGTACTACATGTAGGGAATAGACGTATTCCTACATTTCTCTGACCAGTAGATAGTAATTACACACATGCCATAGATATTTGTTGCGCTACATAGTTTTTGGAACTGATAATGATATAAATGCTTTTGAACTTATATTGCATATGTAAGTGAGCTTGGGGTGGAAGATCCTTGAGGACCGCTTGTCTTACTGAGATTTCTAGTTTAGAGATCTCACCCCACGTTTGGGGAATGCTTATTTCAGGATCAGGTAATGTTGAGACCTCAGGCAGCAGGAGGCCGGAGCTGAGTTAGAGTGCTGTTATTTTATGCTGCCATGATTGGATGCTGGATTTGCATGCTGTTTATATGCTTATAGCTTCAGTTGATTTTGGAGTTTTATGTTGAGATTGTTGTTTACTATGTCTATTTGGTGAGCATGGGGATTGTCCATGACACATAGTATTTTTATGTCTTGAGTCTTTTGGAGTTGTAATAATGTATCAGGATATTGTCCGGATTACTTGATGTAATGTCGTGATTTAGATACACATTTTATCTATATATTGAGGTATTTCAGTAGATGTCTTAGTGCAATTTACATACAGGCGTTATTTTATGAAATTGATTAAGTAATCAAGTTGGTAATTGATAATGACGTCATAATTGAAAAGAACAGCAATCATGGTAACTTGTGCAGAATCATGGTAAGTCCCGGGAGAAACCGCGAGACTTCGGAGGATCGGCCCGATCCTGTCCTGGCTGCATTAGCTGAGATGCAGGCGGCCCGACTAGCCGACCAGGAGGCCATGAGAATGGCAAACCAGGCCATGCTGGACGCCGTCAGAGAGGCGAACAGGAAGGCCACGGAGGACGTGTTGGAGGCCAACCGTCTGGCGAACATGACGATGTTTAGAGTCATGTTGGAGGAGATGAGGAATGGCCCTGATGTTGGTCATGCTCCACGGCCACCACCTCCACCGCCACCACCACCACCACCTCCACCCAGTCTGCAGGATGACTCTCAGAGTCAGATGGGAGATGGCAGTCATCTTACGGGGGCCATGCAGACCGTCCCTGTTTTTGTTGAGGATCGTGATGAGATCGATCGCCGGATGAATGCTTTCCGTAAGCATAAGCCACCTGCCTTTGATGGATCCTTTGATCCTGTTGCTGCTACACGTTGGCTTCAGGCGTTGGACAAGATTTTTCGGGTCATGCAGTGCACAGATCCGCAGAAGTTGATGTTCGCTACTTACATGCTGGAGGGCGATGCCCATGAGTGGTGGACAAACCTTTCTCATGTCTACGAGATGCAGGGTCATGTGATGACTTGGCCTATGTTCGAGGATTTCTTCTTGGGTCAGTACTTTCCATATGACGCTCAGGAGAGGCAGCATGGAGAGTTTGACAGATTGGTTCAGGGCTCGTTGTCTGTGGACGAGTACCTGGCCAAGTTCAACCAGTTGGTGAAGTTTGCACACTTCAGGATGGCGAGGCCTACTCCTACATTTCTGGCTGCTAAGTTCCGCAGGGGACTTAGTGAGGATATTGCTGGTTACCTAGCTGGTTCTGCTTCTAGAGATTTTGGGACACTGGTTCAGCAGTGTCGTGATATTGAAGATTACTACAGCTCGAGTAAGGCCAAGAGGGCCAAGGTTGCTGAGGCGACGAAGGTTGCAGCTGGTAGTTCCACTTCTTGGCGAGACAGGAAGTTTGGGAACAAGGGAAAGGGTAAACCGTTGGCAGCTCGGCAGGCGCCGAGTCAGTTCAAGAGGACTTCTGCTCAGGGGAGTGCAGCGATTTGCTTTCAGTGTGGCAAGGAGGGCCACTTCTCCAGAGATTGTCCGTCGGCGACGATGAGGGCTACTGCAGTGCAGGCAGTGCCACTTCAGATGGTTCCCCTTCCACCTGCTTCGGCACCGGCAGTGCCACCATCTTCTGGGAGAATGTATACTTTGGATCGTCAGCAGTCGGATCGAGCTCCGAACCTTGTCAGAGGTACTGTTACGATTGGTTCATCAGTTGTTGATGTGTTGTTTGACTCTGGGGCTACGCATTCTTTTGTTGCTACCCCGATTGCTGTGGGGCTTGAGTTTCCCAGTGATGTGCTTTCTCCACCGATGCGGGTGACTACCGCCACCGGAGAAAGATGTGATGCTACCACTGTTCATCGCGATGTGGCGTTTCAGTGGGATGGCCGTGAGTTCTCGGTAGATCTGATAGGGTTGCCGATGGCCAACTTGGAGGTTATTCTGGGCATGGATTGGCTGTCCAGAAATTGTGTGATGATTGATTGTTATGCCAAGCGTGTAGTGTTGTCTCCGTGTGAATCCACAGTCAGTTCCTCGCCGTACATTTCGTTGCTGCAGGCTAGGAGAGCCTTGAGAGCAGGGGCATTTGGTTATGTCATGTTGGGAGGTTTGGTGAGTGGTACATAGGAGGACATCACCGGCATTCCTGTGGTGAGGGAGTTCCTTGAGGTGTTTCCTGAGGAGATTCCTGAGTTTCCGCCACAGAGGGAGATAGAGTTCTCCATAGATCTGTTGCCTGGTGTGGGGCCGATCTCTTTAGCTCCATACCGGATGTCGCCACCGGAGTTGGCAGAGCTGAAGAAGCATATTGAGGATCTTTCAGCGAAAGATTTCATTAGACCGAGTGTGTCTCCTTGGGGAGCACCGGTTATCTTTGTGAAGAAGAAGGACGGGACAATGCGATTGTGCACCGACTACAGGCAGCTGAACAAGGCGACAATCAAGAACAAGTATCCTCTTCCTCGGATTGATGATCTGTTGGATCAGCTCAGGGGTGCTTGTGTGTAATACAAGATTGATCTCCGGTCCGGATTCCATCAGATTCGGGTGAAGCCGGAGGATGTCCCGAAGACCGCATTTCGCTCGAGATATGGTCATTTTGAGTACTTGGTGATTCCGTTCGGTCTCACCAATGCACCTGTTGTGTTCATGGATTACATGAACCGGATTTTTCAGCCGTACCTGGATCAGTTTGTGATCGTCTTCATTGACGATATTTTGATTTACTCCAAGACGGAGGAGGAGCATGTGGGGTATTTGAGAACTGTTCTGCAAGTGCTGAAGGAGAAGAAGTTGTATGCAAAGCCTTCCAAATGTGAGTTCTGGCTCAAGTCTGTGAAGTTTCTTGGGCATGTTATTTCTGCTGAGGGAGTTGCAGTGGATCCGAACAAGATTGAGGTCGTGCTGGATTGGGAGAGACCCAAGACAGTTACGGAAGTGAGGAGCTTTCTGGATTTGGCAGGTTACTATCGGAGGTTCATCAAGGGATTCTCCACCATGGTTTTGCCATTGACTCGCCTTACTCGGAAGGAGACTCCATTTGTGTGGACTCACGAGTGTGAGGTCTGTTTTCAGGAGTTAAAGGAGAGACTGACTACTGCTCCTGTGTTGGTCCTTCCTGATCCTGCGCTTGAGATTGAGCTTTACACTGACGCCTCCGGGAAGGGGCTAGGTTGTGTGTTGATGCAGTTGGGCAAAGTGATTGCCTATGCTTCGAGGCAGTTGAAACCTCATGAGGAGAACTACCCTACTCATGACTTGGAGTTGGCTGCTATTGTGTTTGCTTTCAAGATTTGGAGGCATTATCTTTTTGGCTTGAGGTTTGTGGTTTTCAGTGACCACAAGAGTTTGAAGTACCTGTTCGACCAGAAGGAGTTAAACATGAGGCAGAGGATATGGATGGAGTTCATAAAGGACTACGACTTCGAGCTAAGGTATCATCCTGGCAAGGCCAATGTGGTAGCTGATGCTTTGAGTCGAAAATCCAGTAGTTCATCCAGTTTGTTACTTGGTAACTTCGATGTGGTTGAGAAGTTCCGCAACTTGGCAGTGACCGCTCCGTGTGAGAGTGTACTTCTCGGATTGGAAGCATATGATGTTGTGAATGAGCTTCTTGAAAAGATTAAAGAGGCACAAGTTCAGAGAGAGTGTCTGGATTATGTGAAGAACCAAGACGGTGTGTCTTGGAATGAGGATGGAGTGCTTTTGTTTCAGCAGAGGATTGTAGTTCCTTGAGGCCCGTTGACAGAGGATATTATGGAAGAAGGCCATAAGGGTCAGTTTTCTATCCACCCTAGTGCTACTAAGATGTATCAAGACTTGAAGAAGAACTTCTGGTGGCCGGGCATGAAGAAAGATGTTGCTATCTTTGTGTCTAAGTGTTTGGTTTGCCAGAAGGTGAAGATTGAGCATCAGAGACCGTCTGGTGAACTTCAACCTCTTGAAGTACCACAGTGGAAGTGGGAAGGTATTTCCATGGACTTCGTGGTGGGATTGCCGAAGACTCAGGCGGGTTGTAACTCTATTTGGGTCATTGTGGACAGACTGACGAAGTCTGCCCATTTTCTTCCAGTGAAGGTGAGCTTCACTACAGAGCAGTTGGCCAAGCTTTATGTCCGCGAGATTGTGAGGCTTCACGGGGTGCCCGAGAGTATCATTAGTGATAGGGACCCGAAGTTCACTTCTCGGTTCTGGGAGGCGCTGCAGGAGGCTTTTGGTACGCAGTTGAGATTAAGTACCGCCTATCACCCTCAGACTGATGGACAGACTGAGAGGACCATCCAGACCTTGGAGGACATGTTGCGAGCTTGCACGTTGGAGCAAGGCTCGGCATGGGATAGGTACCTTCCGTTGGTTGAGTTTTCTTACAACAACAGCTTTCGTGCTAGCCTGGGCATGGCGCCCTACGAAGCACTGTATGGTAGGAGGTGTCAGACTCCTACTTGTTGGTCTGAGGTTGGGGATAAGGAGCTTTTTGGCTTGGACTTTGTCCAGGATACCACCTTGCAGATCCAGATGATCCGTGAAAAGTTGAAGCAGGCGCAGAATAGCCAGAAGAGCTACTATGATGTTAAGCATCGTTCGCTAGAGTTCAGTGAGGGTGAGCACGTGTTTGTGAGACTTTCACCTGTCACCGATGTAGGTTGGGCACTCGGAGTGAGGAAGCTGAGCCCGCGATATATTGGGCCATACCAGATTCTTGGTAGAGTAGGACCTGTTGCCTACCGGCTTGCCTTGCCTCCGAACCTGGCTAACATCCACGACGTGTTTCACGTGTCTCAGCTTTGGAAGTACATAGCAGATCCGTCGCACGTGGTGCAACCGGATGATGTGGAGGTTCGGGAGAACCTAAAGACTCTCGTCGGACCACTCAGAATTCTCGATCGTGGCGAGAAGCAGCTGAGGAGCAAGACCATTCCGATGGTCAAGGTGCAGTGGACCGGAAGGACTCCTGAGGAATGTACTTGGGAGCGTGAGGACGAGCTTCTCTGGCAGTACCCCGAGTTTCGACCAGGTATGTTTCTGATTTTGAGGTCAAAATCCTAAAAAGGTGGGGTGAATGTAAGAACCCGCACCGTTAATTAAGGTATTTAATTAATTATGCAAAAATAAGAAATGATTCCATAATTGACCCTAATAATTATTTATGAGGCTTAATAATCATAATAAGTGATTAAGAATGCTGAAAGTCGCTTTTCGGAAGAAAAGTGCAGATACCGGTTCTGCTAGTCGGTATAAATGTGTACAAAAAAAGTATCCCGGAACATTAATGTAAGTGCATGATAATTACTAGAATAACATGTAGGACTTGTAAAACGAGTTTCAAGTCCAAATAATGAGAACTGGTGCTAGAAACCGGTACTGGCTTTGAAAAGCGCGTACCGGAAAAGTGCTCAGAAAAATATAAGAAAAATATGATAAAAAGGGAAAATGGAACCTTTAAGGGATATCTTCACGAAAATCCAGAAACTGCATTCTGTCGTGAGATATCCGGATATTTGTCGAACTGATATCCGGATATTGGATATCCGGATACGTGGTTTTGGGATATCCGGATATTGGATATCCGGATATGTGAATCTGTATATCCGGATATTGCATATCCGGATATGGACAGTGAGATATCTGGATATTCTGGGATTTCGCAGAACAGCAGTTGTGCTGTGTGTACAGTAGGCTATTGGGGGTTTGTGGATCCTAGTTTGATGAAGTTGAACTTCTGTATTTAATGGATTAAGCCAGAATCATGGGATTTAGGGCTTGTGGCTTTGTTAGAAGCTTTAAGACTTGAAAACGTAATGAAAAGGCGTTGTCTTTAATTTGTATGCATGTGGTACATGTTATTGATTTATGTTTGGTCCATATCAGATTGTGATCTGCTGTGATTGTACTTTGAGCTTGTGGCATTGGATAGCTAGCTTAGAGGTAAGCTTTCGTGTCCTCGGTTTAGCCATGTTGTGGTTCCACCATGTCCCATGGGGATATGGTATATGCATGCTGTGTTACATGCTTTTGATGTTTTGGAAATGCAGTTGAGCTATTATATGTTAGTGCCTTGTTGATATGCATGGAGGTGTTCCACCTATACGGTAAGCCTGAGTATGTAGAACATACAAGAGGGTGAGGTTGTGGGTGAGGTGCAAGCGGTGTTCCTTGTACTACATGTAGGGAATAGACGTATTCCTACATTTCTCTGGCCAGTAGATAGTAATTACACACATGCCATAGATATTTGTTGCGCTACATAGTTTTTGGAACTGATAATGATATAAATGCTTTTGAACTTATATTGCATATGTAAGTGAGCTTGGGGTGGAAGATCCTTGAGGACCGCTTGTCTTACTGAGATTTCTAGTTTAGAGATCTCACCCCACGTTTGGGGAATGCTTATTTCAGGATCAAGTAATGTTGAGACCTCAGGCGGCAGGAGGCCGGAGCTGAGTTAGAGTGCTGTTATTTTATGCTGCCATGATTGGATGCTGGATTTGCATGTTGTTTATATGCTTATAGCTTTAGTATGATTTTGGAGTTTTATGTTGAGATTGTTGTTTACTATGTCTATTTGGTGAGCATGGGGATTGTCCATGACACATAGTATTTTTATGTCTTGAGTCTTTTGGAGTTGTAATAATGTATCAGGATATTGTCCGGATTACTTGATGTAATGTCGTGATTTAGATACACGCTTTATCTATATATTGAGGTATTTCAGTAGATGTCTTAGTGCAATGAAGTAGATGACATACCAAGCCGGAGGAGGAATTTGCTTGTAACCACTTTGATAACTTCTTGTAGGATGATTTCTTGACGTCTAAAGTAATCCCTGAAGGCCTGCACGGTAATACATGGTTTGACCTACAATGCCGATAGACAAACACTAATTAGATTACTCGAGGTAAAAAAAGGAGAAAATTGAAGTAACAAATGTAATAAATTCCTATAATCACCTTAAACTTTAATTTTAAAAAAAAAATGCCAAACAATTCGCAAAATAAATGCATCATTATTCCACTAGCTCAAGCCTTGCAGCTTATGTATACGTGACCCCTAATATCTTGTTTGTGATCTTTTAACATATATGTTTATGTAAACTTTCTTTTTCTGTGTAAAATTATATATATATATAAAAAAAAAAACACTAATTAGATTCCATAAGCCTTGCAGCTTATGTAAATTTTGATGACATGGCACACTGTTATTTACATTACCAAATTTCTCATGATCTCATCCAATTAAAAGTGTACTCCATAGTGGTCATATTTTGGAAACCTCTGTCACTGAACGAATTTATTTTAGAAAATTTCAAAACTGACCCTAATTGTCAACCAAAATTCCTGGATTGCTGGATTTTTTGGCCATTCTGTTTTTAATGGTTCAACCAAGAGGACAAACACACACACACACACACAGAGAGAGAGAGAGAGAGAGAGAGAGAGAGAGATAACCCTACCATAGAGTGCTTCCGGGCATGGGAAGGTCTTTGTCCTTCAGTGTTGTATGCAATGCTTGCAGAAGGCACTTGTCCAACAGCAAATCAATGTCTGCAGTTGATAGATTTTAATGGTCATTTGGGTCACCAGCAAAGCCAGTATCCGGTAACTTCAAATCCTCCACTTCATCCCCTTTTGTGTTTCCCTGTTTGTTACTTGTAATGAATCAAACAATCAGGGTCAAGCAATACTTGCCACAGCAAATCACGATAATAATGAGTTATTCTCAAGGCCTTTCCACGTAATCCAGCTTTTAAAGCTTCAGTGCTGCTCATTGTGGTACTCCCAACCTTCATAAAAATGAATGAATGAATGAAGTGTTAAAAATAACAAGTAAGGTAAGAATGATAATAGGAGATAAAGAAGAAGTGGTGGTGGTTAGAGAACATACCGCAATAGGAGCAGGATTTCCGGGTACTTTAACAGACCATGGTTCACCAGCTACAAATGAAGGAAGACCTTGAAGAGGGACATTGATACCTGCGAACATCATCAAATCAGCTCTTCCAATAACAAAATGAGAAACCTCACCACCCTTCAGCGTGAAACAAGGGAGTAACTCTCGAACCATCCACAGAGCATAAACTGCAAAATCACAAATGAAATCATCATGCTTTTTCATAACTCCTTAATGCTTCGCTTCAGTTTCTTCCCTCTGGTGAGACTACGCCTCCACCCCCTTCTTGAACATTCTCTTATTCGCCTCTCTCGCTCTCTCTCTCTCTCTCTCTGCGTTAAGTGAAACTCGGTATAACGGCGAAGTTTTGACTATTTGTTCTGTTTCATTTTAGGGTTTTATTAATCTTAGGTTTAAGGAGATAAATTATCTCATGTCATAGTCATATAGAGATACATTTGTGGGCTCCACCATCTGAAAAAAAAATAAAAAAGTGGCACAGTTATCGAAGAAGGATGTGTAGGAGAGAAAATTATCACATGTAACATAAGAGTATTTTTTCCCTTCATTTTATATAGAGAAATTTGCATAGTGTTACTAACATAGGGTTTTGATCTATTTTTAGCAATAAGTTGCACATCATTCTATCCATTATTCTTTTTTTATAATTAAATTCTTAATTCAGATTTCAATTTTTGTAAATACAAATTTATAAAATTCCAAATAATAACGACCCAAATCCTTGCAAAAAAATTATTATTTATTATTATTTTGTAAATCTAATTGTAATAAATGAAAGTTCATCTCTGAGATAAAATATAAAAACCTAGACGCAACTATAAGAGCCTTTTTTGTGGATAAATATAAAAACTTATTACATGTTAATAGTTAGAGGTGGCAAACTGGACTCGGCCCGAAGGGCCGACCCACCAACTCATTTTTATAATTAAAATAAAATTTCATCATTCTTCTTTTATAATTAAATTCCTAAATCTGATTTTGATTTTTGTAAATACAAATTTGTAAAATTTCAAAGACAAACGACACAAATCCTTGCATAAAATAATTATTTATTATTATATTTTAAATCTGATTATAATAAATGAAAGTATGTCTCTAAGATAAAATATAAAGGGGAAGGATATTGTAACCTATGATGCACGAACACGGACATGGGACACGACACGACACGCCGACACGTTAATTCTAAAAAATGTCATATTTGGACACGTTGGGACACGTTTTGATATTAAATAAAATTTTTAATATATATAATATAATTTACATTTAATACATATAGCAACTCATAATAACTCATATACTAATCAAGAAAAAATTAACTCATATAGTTAAATAACTTATATAATTTACACGACACGCCGACACGTTAATTCTAATGAGATTGATTTAGTGTATAAAAATTCCAAATGACATGGGCAAAGCAAGAAAAAATAGCTAAACATGTCTGGCCCTCTCCTGCTTGGGCTTATGATTACAAACAGAGAGAAAATAAAAAGGAAAAAACAAAGGGGTGGGTTCTGCAAAAAAAGCTTAAAAAATTGAACTAAACGTGAGTTCTACAAAATCATGGTTTATAATTGACATGTGCTTTATAACTGCAGATATTCACAATCATCAAGATGATTAGAATGTTATGCAAATTAAAGGATCTGAGTTATTTGTTGATCTTTGCTTTTCTGTGTGCTTTTGAGAAAGAGAGATTACAGGGAATAGTTGAGCTTTGAATAGGTAATATGGTCAAAGATGGAGAAGATCCATGATCTTAATACATGTAAAGGCAAAAAAATCAAAACAAATAAGAGACTGCAACGGAGAAAAATACGTTACTATTATCAACCGATTTCAAACAATGAAAGAAACACTCATCCTCCAATGACCTCTGCAAAACAAAACTCGGTCCTTTTGCTGGAAGACATGGTCCAAAAAAATTAAATCTAAGTTGGAAGACACTATAATCATAATTTTAAGCATGTCTTCGGATTCTGGTGAAAGGCTGATATCAAATGCATTACTTGATTGACAGAGTCTAAATACAAACCTAAAATCATTTAGATGAATGAAATACAACATATTCCACAGTCACAGTATAGCCGCTGCAAAGATAAAAACATCAAATATCCACAACCATAATCCATGAAATCCTATAAATAAGATAACCAGCCAAGCCACCAACCAGCCAATCCATGAAACTTACAGTCAAATATAATGATTGAAGAGTTACAAATCCACAAAGAACAAAAACTAAAAAAGGAAAACTAAATAAATATAGCTGGTAGTGTTTGTAAAGAATATACCAACGATTGGTTGAGCTGGTAGTGTCCTGAGCAATTGCAGTAAAATTCATTATGCATGTTGGGATTCCTCTTGATAAATTATTTTGTGAGAGATCCAATACTTGAAGTTTCCTTAGAAAATAGAGATTTGATGCTAAAGCTGAGAACCTATTATTAGAGAGATGCAGTGCTGATGCTTGCAACAAAAACATAGGAATGGAACCTTGAAATTTATTTAAAGACAAATCTATTTCGGGATTGTAGGTAAACTTGAGTATCACATTCGGAATCTTGCCCGTGAGATTGTTGTTTGAAATATTCATGTAATCTAATGCTTGCAATTTGTCCCAAAACCAGATAGGTATGAGATCCCCATTCTCGACATTTGAAATGTCGAGTCTGTCTAAATGATTTTGAGTCTGGAGCAAAAAGTTTATTCAGAGAGAACGAAGATGATATTCTTGAAGAAAAGGAAAAAGAAGAGAAGAATGCACAGAAAGAACAAAAAGAAGAAAAAGAAAAAGCTCAGGTGCAGGTAAAGAAAGGGCAGAGTTTAAAGTCGTTAATGGAGGAAGAGAAAAGAAAGAATGAGAACTTAGTGATGATGCGATGCCACTCTGATTGAAGATGATCGGAGATTTGAGAATCGAAAAAGACTTACAGACGACCAGCAGCCTCCTCCAGCGTCAACGAAAAAGAAGGGATAGGGTTCAGATTTTTTAAAATTTATTAAATTTATTTTATTTTTTATTTATAAAAAAAAATGCCAAAACGTGTCCCAAATCGTGTCCAAATACGTTGACCGCGTGTCGGATTCGGTCAAACTCGCGTGTCCCACTAGTCAACGTGTCCTAAAAAGTTGACCGCGTGTCGGACTTGTGTCCGAGCGTGTCCGAACGTGTCCGTGTCGGACACACACTTTTGGCCAAAAATGGCATGTCCGTGTTTCAGAGATTGTAACAACCAAGTTGTGTTACTACCAATCAATCTCATCGTTAGATCGATTATATTGATCCAACGATTATATTTATTTTCATCTTTGTATGGTCATGATTTCTCAAATTTAATACTTTATATTTATTTCCACCTTTGTATGGTTATGATTTCTCATATTTAATGCTTTCACTTTAAATATGGGAAATCATAACCATACAAAGAAGGAAATAAATATAACTGTTGGATCAACATAATCGATCTAACGGTGAGATTGATTGGTAGTAACTTGGTTGTTACAATATCCTTTCCCAAATATAAAATCTTAAAAGTGATGATAAGAACTTTTTTTCTGGATAAATATAAAAATCTATTGCATGCTGACAGTTTACCCACCAACAAATTTTTATAATTAAATTATGGGCCTGTACGCCCCACCTGCCAACACGTTTCAATAATTAAATTAAAATTCCACTATTCTTCTTTTATAATTAAATTCCTAATTCAGATTTCAATTTTTGTAAAAATAAATTTATAAAATTCCAAATAATAATGACACAAATCCTTGCAAAAAATAATTATTGATTATTATTTTGTAAATCTAATTGTAATAAATGAAAGTTCATCTATGAGATAAAACATAAAAACCTAGACGCAACTATAAGAGCCCTTTTTGTGGATAAATATAAAAACCTATTACATGCTAATAGTTAGAGGTGGCAAACTGGGTTCGGGCCGAAGGGCCGACCCAGCAACACAATTTTATAATTAAATTAAAATTTTATCCTTCTTCTTTTATAATTAAATTACTAAATCCGATTTTGATTTTTGTAAATACAAATTTGTAAAATTTCAAATACAAACGACACAAATCCTTGCAAAAAATAATTATTTATTATTATTTTTTAAATCTGATTATAATAAATGAAAGTCTGTCTCTGAGATAAAATATAAAAACTTAGATGCAAATATAAGAACTTTTTTGTGTGGATAAATATAAAAATTTATTACATGCTGGTAGGGGTGTAAATGGGTCAGGCTGGCCCAGCCCGGCCTACATTAAGCCTGGCTTGGCCCGGCCTTTCAGAAAAGTAGAGTAGGCTTAGGCTTTTAAGAAAGCTTTTTTAACAAATAAGTCGTAGGCCAATTTTGTCAAGCTTAGCCCAAAGCCTTGTAGGCTGACCTATTTAATTTTTTTTAAAAAAATATTTATTTTATGTGGCATGACAAAGTACCAATACCAACCCTAATTTTTAGATGAATGATATTCTCTTGTAGACTTTATTTCAGCACCCAATAATTGTATTTTTCTTATTTTCTCCATTTTTTTTTTTGTAATAATTTTCTCCATTTCTTTGACTCTATTCCTCTATGATATACATTCTAAAGCTGGGGTATTATGTTGACTCTTTCTTGTTTGTTATTTTTTTCTTATGAGAAGTACTAGTGCATTCATGAATGAAACTTTCTTTGCTCTATACAATTATTTTCTTTGCTTAGTATCTACAGTGTAGGCCTACAAGGCCTGTAGGCCATGTCGGGCTTTCTTATTTTTAAAAATAGGTCGTGCTTGGCTTACAAATAAAGCCTTTGATAGGCCAGATAGGCTGAATTTTTTTTTTACGTAGACTTGGGCCAAGAAGGCCAAAGCCCAGCCCAGCCCATTTACACCCCTACATGCTGGTATATAATGCTGACAATTAGAGGTTGTAAAGTGGAGTCGGTCCGAAAGACTGGCCCGCCTATATTTTTTTGTAATTAAATTAAAATTTTGCTCTTCTTCTTTTATATTAAACATAATAACTCAAATATTTTCCAACTCTATATGTACAAAAAGTTGGAGTTAGGTAGCT
>NW_026897427.1:0-33467 GCF_033153095.1 Gastrolobium bilobum | reverse complement strand
CCGTTGGTCTAAATTTGCAAATGTATGACATTCGCCCTCCAATGAAAGTGGTTACAGCTACTGGAGAGGAGTGTTATACATCCGTGTTGTGTAAAGATGTCGAATTCAAATATGAAGGCCGAGATTACGTGCTGGATTTTATTTGTTTACCTATGATCAGCCTTCAAGTTATCTTGGGTATGGACTGGTTGTCAAAGAACTGTGCTATGATAGACTGCTGCGGTAAAAGGATTGTGCTTGATGCTGATGATTCTGCTACTAGTTCTTCCCCATATCTATCTGTGTTGCAGGTTGGAAAGGCTTTGAGGGCCGGGGCATTGGGATATGTCTTTGTGGGGGGTTTAGTAGGCGGAAGTCATGAGGAGATTGGCACTATTTCCGTGGTGAGGGAGTTTGTGGATGTGTTTCCAGATGAAATTCCACAACTTCCGCCTCATAGAGAGATTGAGTTCACGATTGATCTATTGCCTGGTGTGGGGCCTATCTCTCTGGCTCCGTATAGGATGTCACCACCGGAATTAGCCGAGTTAAAGAAACATATTGAAGAGCTTTCGGCTAAGCAGTTTATCCGGCCAAGTGTGTCCCCGTGGGGAGCACCAGTCATATTTGTTAAGAAGAAGGACGGTAGCATGAGATTGTGCACTGATTACCGTCAGTTGAATAAGGTTACAATTAAGAACAAGTATCCTCTCCCTCGCATAGATGATTTGCTTGATCAGTTGAGGGGTGCTTGTGTCTTCTCAAAGATTGATTTGAGGTCGGGTTATCATCAAATCCGAATTAGGCAGGAAGATATTCCGAAGACTGCCTTCCGATCTAGATATGGACATTATGAGTATCAAGTAATTCCATTTGGACTCACTAATGCTCCTGCGGTGTTTATGGATTACATGAATCGCATATTTAAGCCGTTTCTGGATCAATTCGTGATTGTGTTTATTGATGATATCCTGATATATTCGAAGAGTAAGGAAGAGCATGAAAGTCACTTGAGAACTGTGTTGCAAATTCTCAGAGAGAAACAGTTATATGCAAAGCCTTCTAAATGTGAATTTTGGCTTTCTCAAGTGCAATTTCTAGGTCACGTTATCTCCGCTGAGGGAGTGGCAGTTGATCCTAGCAAGATAGAGGCAGTTGTTGATTGGGAGAGACCCAAGACAGTAACAGAAATAAGAAGTTTTTTGGGTTTGGCTGGTTATTACCGGAGATTCATTAAAGAATTTTCAGCCATGGTGTTGCCATTGACCCGTTTGACCCGGAAGGATACTCCATTTGTTTGGACACAAGAATGTGAAGAATGCTTTCAGAGCCTTAAGGAGAAACTGACGACCGCTCCGGTGTTAGTACTTCCCGACCCGGAAGGTGAATTTGAGCTATACAGCGATGCTTCCAAGAAGGGATTGGAATGTGTACTGATGCAAGATAGGCGAGTGGTAGCTTATGCATCGAGGCAATTGAAACCGCATGAAGAAAATTATCCAACCCATGACCTTGAGCTCGCTGCAATTGTTTTTGGGTTGAAACAGTGGAGGCATTTCTTGTATGGAATGCAATTTGCAATATTCAGCGATCACAAGAGTTTGAAATACTTGTTTGATCAGAAGGAGCTGAATATGAGACAACGACGGTGGACCGAGTTCCTAAAAGACTATGATTTTGAATTGAAATATCACCCTGGCAAGGCTAATGTTGTAGCTGATGCACTGAGCCGTAAATCTGTGAGCATATCAAGCATGATGATTAGAGATTATGATGTGATTGAGAGGTTCAGAGATATTCAATTATCTAAAATCTTTCCATGTAAAATTTGTGGCTTTGAAATCACAAGCATTGAGAATGAACTGATGACCAGAATCAAAGAAGCTCAGCTGCAAAATGAAAGTGCTAAGCGACTAAAAGGTCAGAGTGGTGTATCCTGCAATGAGGAGGGTATACTATTGTATCAGGGTCGTGTTGTTGTACCTAGGCAGTTGGCGGAAGAAGTGATGACAGAGGCTCATAAAGGTCATTTTACAGTTCATCCGGGAGCTACAAAGATGTATCAGGACCTAAAGATGAATTTCTGGTGGCCTGGTATGAAGAAAGATATTGCCGAATTTGTCTCTAAGTGTCTCATTTGTCAGAAGGTAAAGATTGAGCATCAAAAGCCTTCTGGTATGTTACAACCTCTGGATGTTCCTGAATGGAAATGGGAGAGTATCTCCATGGATTTCGTAGTGGGATTGCCGCGAACGCAGGCTAGTTATGATTCTATATGGGTGATTGTGGATAGATTGACAAAATCCGCACACTTTTTGCCAGTTTGGGTAGATTTCTCTGCGGAGAGATTGGCTAGGCTCTATGTGAAGGAGATTGTGAGGCTTCATGGGGTGCCTGAAAGCATTGTTAGTGATCGGGACCCGAAGTTCACTTCTCGCTTCTGGGGAGCATTGCAGGAGGCTCTTGGCACTCAGTTGAGACTGAGCACTGCTTATCACCCACAGACGGATGGTCAGACTGAGAGGACCATTCAGACGTTGGAGGATATGCTGAGGGCTTGCACCCTGGAGCAGGGTACTGCATGGGATCGATATCTCCCACTGGTTGAGTTTTCGTATAATAATAGTTTCCATGCTAGTCTGGGTATGGCTCCCTACGAGGCCTTGTATGGTCGCAGGTGTAGGACACCTACTTGTTGGTCAGAGGTTGGAGACACAGAGCGGTTTGGATTGGATTTTGTTCAGGAGACTACTGAGCAGATTAAAATGATTAGGGATCGTCTGAAAAAGGCTCAGGATCGTCAGAAAAGTTACTATGATCTCAAGCATCGACCTCTAGAGTTTGAGGAGGGAGATCATGTGTTCCTGAAGCTGTCACCGGTTACGGGTGTGGGACGAGCCCTTGGAGTGAGGAAGCTGAGTCCGAGATTTATTGGACCCTACCAGATTCTCCGTAGGGTGGGACCGGTTGCCTACCAGCTTGCCTTACCTCCGCAATTAGCAAATTTACATGATGTGTTTCATGTTTCTCAGCTGAGGAAATATGTAGCTGATCCTTCTCATGTGGTTCAACCTGATAATGTTGAAATCCGGGAGAATTTGAAGACTCCTATTGGACCACTGAAGATACTCGAAAGAGATGAGAAGAAGCTGAGAAATAAATCTATTCCTATGGTGAAAGTCCAGTGGGAAGGAAGGACGCCTGAAAAGTCCACTTGGGAGCGGGAAGATGAGCTTCTCCGGCAATATCCTGAGTTTAAGGACATGTACGTTCTTGATTTTGCGGACAAAATCGCTAAAAGGTGGGGTGACTATAATAGCCCATATTAATTAATTAGGAAATCAAGTGTAATTAATTAATTAAACATGTTTTACTGGGTGAAATTAAGTATGAGGCTTAATAAAATGAATCTGAGTCACTTTGGAGTTAAAAAGTGTACTCAGTGAAAATTAAGGGGTATAAATGGGTACTGTCAAAAGTACCCAAAATATAAAAATAAAAATAGTAATATTCCTAGAATAATATTCCAGACTTTTGGGTAAAGTTTGGTAATTATTGGAGTTAAATAGATAGACGAACCAATACCCGCTTAGAGCCACTTAACCTATGTTAAGTGACTTAAGTCACCAAATGACCCTCATTTCCCACCCAACCCGTCGAACCAGAAAGGAGAAGAGAAGAGAGGGAGAAGAGAGGGAAGAAGAAAAGGGAAAGAGAGAGAGAGAGAGCTAATCCCAACGGTTTTGGGTGATTCAAAAGCCTAAATCGCTTAGAATCTCGCCCTCTTTCATAATCCTTGCTTTGTTTTGAGTGGGGAGCATTGTGGAGAGAGATATTACCTCTCAAAAATTCGGCCCTTTGGTGAAAATTGGGGTTTTGAGAGTTTCTACCTCCATTGAAGCTTGAGGAGCCATCAATCCTTGGTTGTGTGACCATTGGTGGTAAGATTCTAACCCTTGAACCTCATGATTCCTAGAAATTTGCATGAGTTAGGGTTTGTGAATAGTAAATTGGGATTTTTATGAAATGTAGTTGAATTAGCTATGTTCTAGGAAGAATGGAGCTTAGAGCATGTTATGGAAAATGCTAGGAATGTCATTTAATCGGTGGAAATGAGCCTAGATAGTCATTTGATAATTGTTCATAATATTGGAAAATTCATGTTTGGATTGGTTAGTATTCTAGCATGTTGAACAATTAGTGAGTTGAATGATTGATTGGGTCCTTGTGATGTCTAGGATTGAGACATTTGGACCAACGGTGAGTGATCAACCATTGGAGCAAGCTATGGAGCTTGAATAGCTCATTGGAATTGGTAAGCTCATCCTTGTGTTGTGGTATGAATAGGATAGCTTGGATTGATGATGATGAGTTATCCTTGAATGCAATATGTTAATTGCATTACCCTTGTATAGGTGTATATTTGTAAAAGTTGATTGCTGAAACTGTTGGTGAAGAACAAAGGTTGACTGAAGCATTGAGGTAAGCCTTCGGACCTTGGGTGTAATTCCCTTGACTGTTCTACCAAGCCCTGAAAGGGTGGAGGTTGTGATTGTGTATATAAATGCAATAAAATAGTGTAATGTTTTGTTATACGTATGTGTATGCATTTGGTGTGGCATAGGATGGTGTTTCCCTATGTTGGTATGTGGCATGACGATGCGTAAATCATACTTGGTAGTTAGCTGGCCAGTAGGACTATTTGCATCTGAGTTTCCTTAGGACAGCTTGAGAGCTCGAGGGATTTCTCCTAGAGATGTATTGCACTTTGCATAGATATGTATTTACTGCATTATTGTTATTGCTATTACACTGATATGGAACTGTGGGGTGGAGAGATGCTCCAAGGACCCCTGGTTTACTGGATATATTCGTATATCTCACCCCGTGTTGTGGGGACCCCCTTTCAGGTAAGGATGCTGCAGGAGCCTCTGGTGGCAAGTGGCCATACCTAGATCATGCATGAAATATGACACTTCTTTGAGTTTATGCATGCCTTTTGTAGTTGACATGTATAGGATTTTATTTTGAAAGCCCATGATCATTTGTATATCTTGATTCATTGGATGAACTTAGCCTATGCTCATGCCTTTGGTTACACCTTTTGTTGATGGGAGCCAAGGGAATGATCATAGTGTTTTGTAAGCTAAGTTCTATGATTTGTAAAGGATATGTAATGTAAATGATGCCTACTTGGAATTCAATATATGCATGCTTGTTATGTATTGAGTTGTTGAATTGGTTGGGCTGAAAATCAATTAGGTACCCTCTTCGTTTAAACTGGTAAACGATGAGAAAACAAAGGTCATGCTGCCCAAATTCTAGCTAAATCTCATGAGGAGAGGTTGGATGAGTGCTAGGATTTAGTTTTGGGGCATGGACATTTGGGGTTTGTAATGGGGATGCATTTTCCTCTAGGCTTGGACTTGAGAAATGTGGGAATTGGAATTCCCTGGCAGCGCGCTTAAGCGCCCAGGAGCGCGCCCAAGCGCCCTGCTGCCCCTGCGAGTGCCAATGCATTCTGCCTCCTCGCGCTGGAGCGCCCAAGTGGGGGCTTAAGCGCCCAGGATTGCGCGCTGGAGCGCCCTGGCGTGCGCTTAAGCGCCCCTTGCTGCAGAAAGTTGGGTGGCTTACTGCCCCCTCGTGTTTTAGCGCCCAGGGTTGCGCGCTTGAGCGCCCTGGTCCGCGCTTAAGCGCCCTTCGCCACTGAAGGAGGAGATGCTTCTGTCTCTGCGCGCTAAAACGTCCCCGTGGGAGCTTGAGCGCCCAGGATAGCGCGCCTGAGCGCCCTGTTGCGCGCTTAAGCGCCCATCCACACTGGAATGCCTGATGCTTACTGCCTCCGTGCGCTTAAGCGCCCAGATGGAGGCTTTAGCGCCCGATAGCGCGCGCTTGAGCGCCCGGTAGCGCGCTGAAGCGCGCTGGGCCTGTGACCAACACTCTCTTGTGTTGCTCCAAATTGTCCTAACTTGGGCTACAGTGCCCCGATTTGAGCACGGTTTGAAGCCACAGGTAGCTAATGAAGAAACCTACAATATAGTAGAAGAAGTAAATTAATGATTTAAAAATGGAATAAGAACATGATGTTAAGCTTAATTGATATGATTCCGCAAGGTAATACGGTTATGATCACGGAATTGGGTATTATAAATTCGGTATGTTTTAAAATGAAAAATTTATCCGGATTTTAATTGAACCCATGTGATTGTAACTGCGCTTAATATCATAATGCGATGTTAACAAACCGGTTCTAGAACGGGGTGTTACAAACGTCCCTTGCCAAGGAATTTCTAGCAACAACTCCTTGAAATTTGCTCGGATCTCTCCCAATTCCTCCAACCAAGCGAAACCCAGAACCAAATCCACACTGCTCAGGTTGAAGACAAAGAAATCCTGAGTTATAGACAAACCTGGCAACTCCAAACCGAGGCTCTTGCATACTCCCTTACTGCCCATGCGATGCCCATCGCCCACCTCCACCTTGGAACTCCGTGTCTCGTCGATGGGTAAGCCCAGCGCGTTCACCAGCTTGTCAGCGACGAAGTTATGAGTAGCCCCTGTATCGATAAGAACCACCACCCTCTGATTCTTCAAGTGTCCCCACAGCTTCAGAGACCTATTCGAAGTCCAACCCACTACACTATGCATGCTCAGTTGGATCGCTTCTTCTTGTTCCCTTTCTCCCACAGCCTCCTCCTCCGCCGCAACTTCTCCCTCTCCTTCGCCCAATATCAACACACTCAAGTGAGCGTACTGACAGACATGCCCTGGCCCATAGGGTGCGCCACACTTGAAGCACGTATTACGCCTTCTTCTGTCGTCCATTTCTTCCTGACTCAATCTTCTATAGTTCGATCTCTGGGACCCCATGCCACCACCAACGGACGAGTGGCTTCCCCCAGAGCTCATCGCGTTCGAGTTTGATTGGTTAGGGCTTACACTCGGTGCCGACACCGACACCCCATGCGTTGCGTTTTGACCCTGGGCTGAGTGATTATTAAAAGGCCCATTTCTATTGGGCCCATTCCTCCCTGGCAACGCGGATCGGCCCGAATGGGATCTAGCAAACCCACCTCCCCCTTTCCATTCCATCGTCACTCTCCCCAGCTCCTTCTCCCTTTCCTCTACCTTCTGTGCTAACATCATGGTCTGACCCAGATCCCCAGGAGAATGTAGCCTGACCTCAGCGCGAATCTCCTTCTTCAACCCCGTCAGAAAGGCTGCTTGCATCATATCGTCGCGAGCATTCCTCAATGGTGCTGATAATATCTCAAACTTCTCCCTGTATTCGGCTACAGTTCCTTCTTGCCTCAACCCCATCAATGCCTCATAGGGATTCCCCGTCGAAGACACATGAAATCTCTGTAGAATAGCGTTTCTGAGGCCCTCCCAGTTCATCGCTGGGTTACGCGGTTCCCACCACTGGAACCAACTCAACGCGCGACCTTCCAAGCATATGGATCCGGTCTCTACTTGTTCTTCAGCGGGAATATGATTGATACGAAAATACCTTTCCGCTCGAAAGATCCACCCGTACGGATCGTCTCCATTGAAGTAGGGTACCTCCACCCTTTTCATCCGTTCCTCACCTCTCAACACACGGTGAAGTTCTTCGTTAGTTCCCCCATGATGACCACCTCCTCCTTCATTTGTTCCACTCTGATTTCCGGCGGCTGCAAGCTCCTGAAGGGTACGCATCATTACGGCCAAATTAGCCTCGATACGATGGATTCCTTCCTCTGTTCCCGCAACTCTTGCTTCCAACGCCTCCATTCGATGATCCATGTTTCGTGTTAACACCATTCACAACCGTTCCCAGGTAAAGAGCTTTGATACCAATTTAATGGCACCAGCAATGTTTAATAACAAACCAGCAATCACAACAGTAACTTCAATATTAATGACTCAACTGAACACGTTCATCCAATATTGCATTAATTTGGTTTGGGAATAATTCCCTTACAATCAGAATCAAGAAGGTAAATAACCAACTATAAAATAGCTATTACATACTCCATACTCATATTGCTGATATCCATCCTATTACATACTACGATACCCAAGTTCACCACACTGAACCCCACATCCAGGTGCTACTCCTTACTTTCCACTTTTCAGAATGATCTTCTCCTCCTTCTAACCGTCTCCTTATTCCCTATTCCTCACAGCTCATCACAGCCCCTTCCCCCACGTGACCCTCTCCATTCACAGCATCCCACGTGGCATTGTTTATAACTGATTTCTGCCTCATATGAATTCCTTGCTCTTCTTCCTTACTTCCTTTTTCTCCCGTGCTTGTGTCGTCCACTTGGCCCACTGTGCTGTTTCCTTCCACTTGGGCCTTCTCAGCTTGGGCCTCTTTACTGATACTGCTGCCTTTCACTTGTGTCTTAACTCTTCTGCGTGTATAAAATTGACTAAAAGGCCTTAGGGGCCTATCAGAATGGAAGTGGGCTGGGGGTGCAGTTGTGGAGAGGGTGGCCCATTGTGTTGAAGGGAAACAACAGCTGAGTGGGCCTGATTATCAGTGGGCTTGGTCCGGTTCCTGTAACCTGGGGGAAACCCATGCAACTTGAAGCATTTATCAATGGTGTGGACCTGCTGGGAGCAATGGGTGCAGAATGGACGATCACAGCGGGGTCGTGGCGGTCCGGCAGCGACGTTGACGGCGGGAACGGCAGCGACGTTCACGGCAGGAAGCAACTGAAGGTCAGAAGCAGGAACCATTCCAGGTAGGATGGATCGTTGTCGTTCTTCCTGAACCACCAAGGAAAAGATGCGATTCAGGGAGGGGAGAGGTTCCATCAAGAGGATTTGAGCGCGAGTAGCAGAGTAAGACTCATTGAGACCCATGAGGAATTGCAGAGACGAATTTTGTTCTTGAAACTGGGTCCAAGTACGAAGACCACCGCAATTGCAGACCGGAACTGGTTGATAAGCATGAAGCTCGTCCCATAGAGTCTTCAATCGAGTGTAGTAAGCACTGACAGTAACTGAACCTTGTTGGAGGGAAGCAAGTTGGGACTTCAACTGAAAAATGCGTGGAGCATTGCTCTGCTCAAAACGAGCAGAAAGGTCAACCCAGATGCCATGTGCCGTCGGAATATAAAGGACACTATATGCAATTTCGCGAGTCACGGCATGAAACAAGCAAGAAGAAACCATACTGTTGCACCTAACCCAGGAAGGATAAAGCAGGTCATCAGGGGATGGGGAGGGTAGAGACCCATCGACAAACTGATATTTATTTTTGGCTTGAAGAGCCATAACCATGGAACGACGCCATGTGTGAAAATTTGGACCAGAAAGAGGGTGGGCAACAAGGACAAGGCCTGGATGGTCAGCACTATGAAGGAAGTAAGGACTAGAGGAATCATCATGGGGTGGGTCAGATCCTCCGGCAACGTTTTTTCCTCACGCCATGGAAAAAGGGGCGGAAGACTTAAACTACTGATACCATATTAGAGGAGAAAGAAAACTGAATGTATTTTCATATTCATTGATTGAATTATAATGTGTACAGTACATAGCAATTTATACAGAAGAAAAGAATGCTTCTAGAACCTATTCTGTTCTAACTAACTTGCGTATTCTCAGGAAAGGAATAAAAAGAATAAAAGGAATAAAAATTTAAAACTGATAACAAAAACTATAACAGAATGATAAAACTAAATTACAAAACTATCCCACTCTTAATAGGATATGATCATCCTATGGGTGGTCTAACAATTCCTTGCGGGGAAGATGCTTTCTCAGACCTCACTTCTCGCTTTAATGGACTATAAATCATACTGAAGGAGACTAACATAGATTTAGCTGAGGCAAATTGTGCAGCTGCCATTTTATTATTTTTCTTTTGTAAGTGGAAAATGCCACTGAGTGAGATAGTTATTAACAGAGGAATTAGACATTTTGGTCAAATTTCAATGAATTTATATACACTTTTTTCTGCCAAAAAATTATATATATAGACAGCTGTTGTTTTCAATATTTTCTTTTTCAGTTTTTTTTTTCCTTTGTTTTTCTGGTACTGTGGTAATAATGCAGGTCAAAGGAAAACAAAAATTATAATGTTCCCACAGAATGACACGTACTATTTCTTTCAGAGAAGGAAGTCGTAATGAGAAGTGGAATTGAAAACTTGAAAATCGAAATTGAAGAGCAGTATATTATCATAGGCATAAGATATAAGGAAATGGTATTATAGAACTGTAGGCTGAAATTCTGTCATTGAATATACTGGTACAAGATTCTAATATTTGGAGGATGTCAATTTGATTTGACCTAACTTAAAGATTCTAAAGCAGATAAAATATAATTAGTGTGGTGATAAACATGGTCGCTTTTGTAACCCACAAAAGAAGAAAGTTAAAAATGTACCTAGTTGGAAACTTCATTTCTTCTTCTTCCTCTGTTCTCGTATGAAAGAGATCACCATGAGCCTGAAAAAATCATTCCAATTCATTTTCATTCTCTCTTTCTTCATTAGTACTTCCATTTTATTCTTTCTTTTTGTTTTAGTCTATGAATTTCTAAATTAGTTATTACCATCTTGCACTAAATTATAACACTATCATACTAGCGATCAACTTAAATTATGCCTAAAACTGGAAATGATATAAAATCAAAACATGTGCTAGCTGATCACAATCAGAATAGCTAGAATCAATCCTAAAATTAGTGGAGTGACTATTGCCAATAGTATATTGTTGAAATAGCATGTGATATTGCTTCCGGGTATGGTGCTAAAACGAGAAGCCAATTTGGGCTAGAAGGAAAAAATATATTATTATGTCAATATTTTTCTTTGCTTTTTCTGGGTTAATCGATAAATCAGATATAAAAGGATAGTAACCTGGGATTCTTGTTGCGCGAGCTATCCTCGAACAATACTTCTTGGCTGGACTAAAACCTGAAATGAAAGACTATTCATAATTGGATGGAGAACTGATTAATGATTTTAACAACTCGATGATGTTCTGAGTTGAACTAATTTCAGCTTGAGTTCATAACAATGATTAATTAACAACACTTTTTAGTTTATACGGTAAAACAAATTAAAACACATCTGTTATTTGATTTATAGTTGAATATCTGCATAACATGTAAAATTTACAAAATCTACGTAATCGATGAGAGCAATTATGTAATAAACATATTTGATGAGAGTATTTACTTTTAGAGAAAAAAGAAAGAAAAGAAAACCAGTTTCTATTTTGCCTATGAAAATTACTTTTTGATATTAGAATTCATTGAGATTTGGCAAAAGCTAAAAGTGTTTTAACAATGTATTGTCATAACTTTCTCATTCAGATAACAATTTTCCACTTCCAAAGGAATCATACAAGGAAGAAACTAAAATGGAAAACCTTTAAAATGACAAAAAGTTCCTACTGTACAAATTTGTCTCTTCTAATCTATCTCAATCTCCATTAGAATGTTACAGGACATTCAAACGAGAAGTGAGGCAAAGGAATTCATCCTCCCTGCATGGAATTGTGAGACCACCAGTTGGATGATCATATCCGAATTCTTCTTGTGCTTTACTTAGTAATTCTTGAAATGAAGGCTGGTTCAAGTACGATATAGGAATGATGAACCGCCTCATTTTATCTCCAACATACACTGCAAGGTAGCCTTTTGGTACTTCAACACACTTGGAGGTTGCTTGGGTTGCTGAAAATGATGTCCGTCTAATACTGGGTATGCGGAAACCCATTGATTTCTGTTGCTCCACACAGAACAATATATTGATCTCAGAGGACTTGTATAAGAAAGAAATATTTAAGTTCTTATGCTTCAGGATGCAAAATGACTTGTATTGCTTGAGAACCCAATAACCAGTGTATATATAATTGCTAAGGGCCTCTGCAATCAAATTCCACAATATTAATGAATGATTTTGACCAGACTATGATGGGGTCTACTAAGAGACAAGGGATCACATGGTATTGTCTTAGAAGACTCTTTCAACTGATGACCCATTTGAAATTAAAGACATCTGCATAGGTGAAACCAAATGTTTGTTCATGTATTGTGCTGTAGCTAATCCAATGGTAGACATGTTTTAGACATCTCACATGTTACTTAGGATTGACAAGACTGCTGATATACATCTGCCAACTAATATCACATTGACGGAATGCAACCTCTAAACCTTGAGCAGGACCTGATTGGTAGCTCATGAAACAATGTTTATAAGCAAGAAGAGAACCAATATTTACATGATCACGAACCACAATGAACCACATTTTTTATGTTCATCAGATTCTAAGCAACACCCCGTGAAATTTGCATACATGGAGTTGATGGCCCCCACCTCCCGAAAATAAGGGTCGACATGTTCCAATTAGACTTTCTTTTGCACAGATACGTCTGTTTTATTTCAAGTGAGGTAATCTGCTGGCCTTGGGTCCAGAAGGTGGGACTTATGTTATCTACAATAACGTGTTGCATTGATCCTTGAGAAAGTACACTAAGACAACACCATGTGACCTCTTATATGCCATTGTCTCCCATTAGGTCCCATGACTCGCATCTAATAGCCCTCCTCCACCTGATCATTCAAGTTTCTAACATATCCGTTTATCTATATATATTCATGGCTGCAAGCATTCAGAACCAACTCAAATCATTCACACCCTGAAACATTATAAATTCAAAACCTTGCATATTTTTTACAAGTCTTTTTTTAGACCTTTCTCTTCTCAACCTGTAATACATATAGCAATGGGTTTTCGTTTACCCGGTATCAGAAGGGCGTCAATTGCTAGAAACCAAACATCTTCAAAAGGAGTGGACGTGCCAAAGGGCTATCTTGCAGTGTATGTTGGAGAGAAAATGAAGCGGTTTATGATCCCCATTTCATACTTGAGCCAACCTTCATTTCAAGACTTGTTGAGTCAAGCTGAGGAAGAGTTTGGATATGATCATCCCATGGGTGGCCTCACAATTCCTTGCAGCGAAGATGTGTTCCAACATATAACTTCTCGCTTGAATGGCCTGTAATTGTAAATCTCACACCATAGGAGACTGACATAGATTAGTAGAGACATTTTTGTACAACTTTAACAGGCATCATCCTAACTTGTAAAGATCCTCTTTCTCATAGAACGGGAGAGAAAAAAAATACAATCAGAATGACAAATTCATGTCTTCTGTTTTTATGTGTAATGACAATGAATTCAACTAATCAAGTGGATTCTCTGTATTTTCTGTTTATTATTAACAAAATTACAATGTTCATTTCTCCCTGCACTTAGGATCTTACCAAGAAGGAGCAAGGTTGCTTGTTGTAAGAAAAACCAGACTTCGTTGATAAATATCAAAACAGGAATAGAACACGTGATTCCTAGCAAGTGCAGGGCAAAAGTAGTTTTTCATAGGATCAAGGAAAATGATAAATTTATTTGGGAAAAAGATAAAATATATAGATAATACTCATGAAATTAAAATTTTGGGGTGCCAAGGCCACAATCACAGATGAGGTAACTTCCCTGGCAAGGCAGGTGCACAATTACAATGGACTTAGCATCAAGGTTGAATTATTCCCTGCAATAGCAGTGGCCAAATTCTATACCTAAAGCTTTCTCTCATATCATTGACATAACGTAGGCTTTATCTATAATTTCATATCTGTAAATTTTCTCTTCTATCTATATTGAAGTTTTAGATATGCCTCAAAATTTCCAAAATTCATTGATCAGGGCTGTATTTCTCAGATTTCAGGGCTATTTGTGTTGAGGGTTAACCACAGTTGCTCAACAATTTCAGATATTCTCATTCTAACTAGCTCAGTGGCCGAAGTGGAAAATTTAAGGAAAAAACTAGATCTAAGTGCTTTAATACCATTATTTCAATATTAATTATCCAAAGGCATTTGTTTTAAGCAATCTCTTCAAACTTTGCTTTTTAACCAAGTGCTTTGTAGTAAAAGAGCCCCCCACACCAGAACTTTATGTTTCCGGTGTGAGACTCCAAGTTCCATACCTTGTGTAACCTAAGACCATAAGAAAGCTCACAAACTTTGGCTTGGCTCTACCAACAGGATATTCATCTAGTCATAGCAATTAAGCAAATCAACGAAGTTCCAAATTTAAATTTTGTACCCTTTATAAGGCACGGCTATAATTAACTGTCAACACAACCTTTTAATTATTGTATTGCATGGAGTAATGGGTGTACTTCTTGTACTACTTTTGTTACGGGAAGGGCGCAACAGATCTACATATAAACCACCCTAATGTAGACATTTTTTTTTTTTTACCGTCTTACTGATTAGGGAATTGGTTGGCTCAAGTCTGGGACCACACTTCTTGTCTTCCAAGTACTAGTAATATTAATCAGGAAACATAGGATATTGTCACAAAATGTGGTCTTCCCTTGCCTCCAATTCCATTATTATTTTATAGCTATCAACTAGATTTCAGGGTCTATATATCAGACTCCAAGAACTGGTAGTTAATCAATATTAAGAACTTATGTGATAAGTTTTGAGCCTGTCTGGAAAATAAGAAGGCCATTACATCAACTATGCAATTATTAGCTTATTGGCTGTAAAAGTCTCTTTCTAAAGGGGCAACCAAGTTGGCATGAAATTTGAAATCTGAAGTAATACTTGATAAAAACCATTAGGACAATACCATGTAGACCCCATCAAATAGCCCACCAACCATTCAATTCAGTAGAGATTTTTTTCAACAAACTCGTATATCTATCTATATATACACTCATCATGGCATTCTCAACCAATACAAGACATTCAAAAAATTAAGAATTCAAATATTTCTTTCTCACACAAGCTCTTGCATTCATTGTATTGTTCTTGGTGTTTTGCAACTCATAACAATGGGCTTCCGTTTACCTGGCATTAGAAGGGCATCATTCGCTGTAACCCAAGCAGCTTCCAAGGCTGTGGAAGTCCCAAAAGGCTATCTTGCAGTGTATGTTGGAGAGAAAATGAAGCGGTTTGTGATTCCCATTTCATACTTGAATCAACCTTCATTTCAAGAATTACTAAGCAAAGTAGAAGAAGAATTTGGATATCATCATCCAATGGGTGGTCTCACAATTCCTTGCAAGGAAGAAGCTTTCCTAGACCTCACTTCTCGCTTTAATGATCTATAAATCATGCTGAAGGAGACTAACATAGATTAGTTGAGGCAAATTGTACAGCTGCCACTTTTTTATTTTTCTTTTTCATCCTTCTTTTGTAAGTGGAAAATACCACTGAGTGAGATACTTATGAACAAATTAGACATTTTGGTCAAATTTCAATGAATTTATATACACTTTTTTTCTGCCGAAAAATTATAAATGTTTTTCATATTCTCTTCAAAGATTTTTTTTCCTTTGCTGCTGCTTGTTGGAAATGAAATAACAGAACAAATATAATGAAACGAGAATTTTTATTATATCAAAATTTCTCTCAAGAACAAAGTCTTACAACACAAATCTCTATTTGTATTTTTAACAAATTTTTTTTCTCTCAGGTGTTTCAACATTTTCTTTTCTCACACTTTTACACATTTTCTTTCTTTTTAATCATACATTCAAATGCATAACATATAACACAGACCCTTATGCCAACTTTGTAGAGTGTAGATTGATTTTGACAACTTATAATAGCCATAAATTGTTCAACACCTTTGACAATTTGAGAGTATAATTCATCATGATTTGCCAATGGATAAAATTCAAAAAAGAGATGGATTCCAAACTCTTTTAGATTGAGATTTTTTTATTGTGCTCGGGAGTATCCGCATAGGTACTTTCCTTTTTTTCAAAATAAAAAAAATATAATTCCATTTAATTTTTTTTTTCATAATTTTCTCATAATCCTTCATGTTTTCTATTTTTAGAAAAGAAAATGGTATTTTCGGAACACTAAAAAAGCGCTCTCTAAATTGATGGTGGAAAGAATTTGAGGCAAAATTGAATTTGTCCTTTTAAACTCAGATTTTACAATCTTCTTTGATAGTGGGAAGAAAGAAGAAGCAAAATTGAGTTTGACTTCTAATATTACTGTTGTTCGAAAATTGTGCAATAAAGCATGTCAAAGGAAAACAAAAATTATAATGAGAAAAGGTGGAGTAGAAAACTTGAAAATTGAAATTGAAGAGTTGTATATAATCATAGGCTAATTAGAGGGAAGTGCTATGATAGAACTGTTGATTGAAATTCTGAATCATTCAAACATTTGATACAAGATTCGAAGGAGGCTAATTTCACGCATACCTAATTTAAACATTCAGCAGCAAATTAATTATAATTAGTATGGAAATCGTACGAGATTTTCATAAAAAAAGAAATTAAAGCACAAGTAGTTATAAGGGAAAAAATGTATAATGACCCTCACATTTATTATGGATTTAATATTGAAGGATAATTATAAAGAAAAAGAAATAAAATCACCCTTGGTGAAAAATGAGTTAAAATAACAGTTCAGGGGTAAAAATACGGGTAAACAAAATTACCTGAAAAGTGAAAGTAAAGTTAGAAATATGACTAAAAAAGTATTCTATTCCAGTGAATAAAGTTTGGTAATTAATGGAGGTATATAGATAGATGAGCTCATACCTGCTGATATAATGAACTGACTTAAGTAACTAAGTGAGTCACTTTCCACAATTATAAATCCGCGTCTTCCACGGGCAGAGACAGATCGATACAGAAGGAAAGGAAAGAAAATAGGAGAAATTGATGGAAAATCTTCCAAAATTCATAACTTGAGTTAGAGACCTCCAAATCACTTCGTTCTAAAGCCAAACTTGTGAGAAATTTTGAGAGGAATCCATTGGTACCAGTATTTCTGGATGGGCTTCACTGTAGAGAGAGATCTTCTTCCTCTAAAATTTGGATTTCTTTGAAAGAGGGGAATTTTAAAGGAGCTTGAAGCCATGGGAGCTTGAAGCCATGGGAGCTTGAAGTAAGCTTTTCCCTTCGTTCTAAGTTTATGTTGAGAAATCCTAATTTTCTTTGAGTTTTGAGGAAGATTTGATTTAGTTTTCTATTTTGAAAGTTTGGTTTGATTGAGCATGTTAGAGCTTGATTGAGGCTTGGCTCATGTTGAATAAAGTGTTTAGATGAAGATTTTAACGGTGAAAATGTATTTAGAAAATTTAAGATATCGTATTTTTTTTTTTGATAACAAGATATCGTATTTTTGAATAGTGACGTATATGAATAGTAGCGTATACGTGAATAGTGACGTATACATGAATAGTACTGTAGAGATGAACAGTTCCGTATGTATGAATAGTTAAAAAATATTTGACAAGTAAAAGATAAAATCAATAAATGGTGTGTCTGGTTAACTACTTCGCTTTGAACCATTTTATTGATATTTGTATGGATTCCCTATTCTAGGTGCGCCTAAGAGTCTTGTTGAGGATCCTACATAAGAGGAGGCTTGGTAACTCGGTTGTTGGGTAGGCCATCTATACAACTTTGAGAGGTAAGCTCTATGTTCATGAGATTCGCTCCTACTTTGTGTTCTGCCATAGTGTACGAACTGTGGTCAGGTTGTATGATATGTATGAGATATATGATATAGATGCATTCATATAGAAATATATGATGATGTGATGTGATATGTTTTGATGTGTTTAATTTGATATGTTTTGATGTGTTTACTTTGATATGTTTTGATGTGATTTCTGTAATGATCTATGACCATTGATTTTATATGCACTGATGTCCGCTTGGGGTCCTCCCTTGGGACTGACTGTGTATATATCTGTTATATGTTGAGTTCCGCTTGGGGTCATCCCTTGGGAACATGTGCACTGATTTTTGCTTGGGGTCCTCCCTTAGGATTGATTGTGTACACCTTTGTTATGTGGTGATCTCTGGCCATTGATCCTATGTGCACTGATGTCTGCTTGCGGTCATCCCTCGGGACTGATGGTGTACACCTCTGATATGTTCTGGCTCCGCTTGGTGTCCTCCCTTAGGAACACGTATGTTGATTTCCGCTTGGGGTCATCCCTTGGGAATGACTGCGTACGTCTCTGATAAGATATGTTTTGTTCTGATGTGATTATTGTGTTGATTTTCGTAAATGAGTTTATGTGTGTTGATTTCCTCTTGAGGTCCTCCATTGGGAAATACTACATGCATCTCTGATAAGATATGTATATATGCTCAGTTTAGTTATGATATTTGTTACTTGCGTTAATTTTCGCTTGGGGTCCTCCCTTGGGAAATACTGTATGCATCTTTGATAAGATATGTGTATATGCTTGTTCAACTATGATATTTGCTTATATGATGTTTTGTATATTATGTATCTGACTGTCATGCAACAAGTGAGCCCAGGGTATGGAGAGTTTTTCATAAACCTGGAGCTTACTAGAGATTCGTCTCTAACCCTGTTTGGGGATATGATTTCAGGAACACATTTAATTGAAGAGCTCTCACGGGACAAGGACACTACCCGTGGCTAGAGGTACTAGTATGAGGATATGGAGTTCTGGGTGGCCGGACGCTACTATTTATTATAGATGTTATTTATGGAGAATATGTACTGTTGTATAGTGTTCTATTCATTTTGGGATCATGATGTTTGATCCATTATACAATATATGGTCCGTATATGTTTTGTACATGTGTTCGTATTTGATGCAAGTACATTTGTGTATTCAGATATGTGCATGTACTGAAATATGTATGCTGTTAGACATAGTGACACAGAGCCAGTTATGCATGCTCCCATGGATGAGTATATAGTCCTATATAGATATCTGGTATTTTTGAAATCATATATGGTATAAACTGTTTATCAAGAACCTTTGAGAGTGGGATTGACAAATCCCCAGTTGTCCAATTTACAGAGGTTACTTTGCCCGATTTTCGTCTTCGTCAAATAAAAATTAAATTAGGAGAAGTATGCAATGTGAGATATCATGTGAATTAAGATTAATGAAAAAGGAAAAAAAGTTAGCTCGTATTTTCGTAAGTTAAGTCTTTCGTTGTTTTTGTTTTTATCATATGTATGTTAATTGAACCGGCTCCAGACGGAGATGTTACAAAATGTTTGTCATTTTAAATGACATAAAGTTATGTCATTTTGAGTACCACTTATGGGAGGAGTTTAAAGCCTTAATCCTGGACCCGCCCCGAATCGGATTAGCTGCGAAGCAATGAATCGATTGGAATATTTTCAAAAAAAATAAAAATGACAAACATCAAACCCAGTTATAAAAGTAGTACATAAAAAAGAAAATTGCGATTTTAGAGAAAGTAACTTTGTCTCCTCTTCTTCATGTATTCTCATATAAAAAAAGGTTTATTTTTTCTGCAGTCACTACAGATAAGTTATCTATAGTAACCCCAATACGACGTCATTTTGGAGAGAAAATCATGGTATTTTTATAATTTTAATGTATTTCAGGATTATTATAGTCTTTATAATTATAATTTTTTAATCTCAAAATGACGTCGTTTTGGGAATAAACGCATATAACTTATCTACAGTAATTACAGAAATGTTTTTCTGATAAAAAAATTGACCATCTGCCTAAATAAATCATTAAATTTTAAAAAGCAAAGCATTTCCATCTTTATTCTCTCTTTTTTCATTGCTCTCAAAATTTTCTTTTTCTTTAAATATTGAGTTTCTAAATTATTAGCACAATTTTGTACCAAATTCCCAAGTGAAGGAAGGAGTTCTACGTTCAAAAATTAGAATCAATGGGTATTATGGAGTAGGCCCATAGGCACTGAGAGTCCATTTAAAAAATTGGGCGATGCTGTGAAAAATCAAGAAGACTGAGCTTGCTGGATGAATAAACACATATTGGTCAAATGCTAAAGCGGTAAACGAGCATGCAACAAGAAGACAATTCCTCAAACACAAACTTTTAGGCTTTTTGATCCTTTTGCCCCTTATTAATTAATTAATTAATAATCATTTTGTCTCTTACCCAAAATTATCCACCAAACTGCCCCTCTTTAATCGATTAACTTAAATATTTAAGATGGTAAATGGTCAAAATACGCAAAAAAACGTTAACCCGAAGTTTAATCGATTAAATATCCCTCTTAATTGATTAAAATTCGGGATATTTAATCGATTAAACCTCAGCAGAAACCCTATATTTTCCCCCTTCTCGGTCTCATTTCAAATATTCTCGTTTTGTAAACCAAAATCTCTCATGTTTGTCATCTGTAATCATTGCAATCAAGATTCTATTTCATCTGACCATCTCTAAAGCCTTAATTTTGTGAAATCATTGTTATTGCACTTATATATTCCTTTGTTGCCCCCAAAATCCGAACCTAAACCCCCAAAATCCGAACCCTAGTCCCAAATTCGAGTGAAAGATGAGCTCAAGTTCAAACATGTATGTTACAGTGATCTACCACGATTGAAGGTGTTATGAAGGTCCCAATGGTGTTCAATTTGAAGGAAAAACGAAAATGTTGAAGATCAAATGGGGCACTACATACAACGAGCTCAAGGGGAGAATTCACCAAAAATTGGGGCTACAAGGCAACCAATACATTCAGCGGATGATAGGCAGAGTAGAGTCTACAGTTGGTAAGGATGCTATAAGCTACATTAGCAACAATATATATCCCGAGTTTTAATCGATTAAGAGGGATATTTAATCGATTAAACCTCGGGTCAACGTTTTTTTGCGCATTTTGACCATTTAACAGATTAAATATTTAAGTTAATCGATTAAAGAAGGTAGGTTGGTGGATAGTTTTGGGTAAGAGACAAAATGATTATTAATTAATTAATGAGGGGCAATAAGGTCAAAAAGTCCAAGATTTTAAAGTAAACTAATAAATGAGACTAACAACTTTTGTTCCTTTACACTTTCGGCTTTTGCACGAAAAGCCAAGGGGAAAAAATCTCCAAAATTATATGTTTATTGTTGAGTATGGCTCATACTTCGCATGGTGATGAGGGCCCTTGTTGTCGGGGTCAACATAAAGGAAACAGGGGTCTCGCTCCCAGGTGAGCGAGCGGGGGTCCGGGGTCAATGCCCCCAGGCCCGTACGTAGAGGCTAGATACTGTTTTGGGCCTCTGATTTATTGTAATTTTCTTAGTAGTTTGGGCTTGAACTCATGAATAGCTGTTGTTAGGATTTTCTAATGCTATTTATATTTTCCTTGTAAATCGAGTGACTTGTAATAAGTGGCGGTGAGGTGAATATAATACAGATAAGCTGGACGTAGCATATATTGGATGAACCAGGATAAATCACCGTGTCAATCTCTTTTCTCTTTTCTGTTTTGTCGATTTTGTGTGATTGTCGATTTCCAACACTTATGTTTCACCGATACGGGATATGACTTAATACTCTGATACGTTAATTATAAAAAATATTAGATTTTAACAAGTTAGTATATGTTTTGATATGAAATAATATTTTTAATTTATATAATGTATATTATATTTAATATTCAATAATTTAACAAAAAAATAAACTAAACTTATAATATCTATCAATTTTTCAAAGAAATATAAAATATAAATATTTACGATTATATTTTCAAATTGAAAATCTCTTATACATTCCAATGAGATTTATTCAGTATTCACTTTTAATTTTTATTATATCAGTTTGCTAAAATATGAAAGTGTCAGACTGGAAACATAGATTTTTTGAAGTATCGGTTGAACTAAGAACTAATGTATGTCGGTGTCTTTTGGTCACAAGCATATTAATTCAAGTGAGTCCTGATATTCTATTTAAGAGACATCTCCTGCAAAGAATTGAAAGACGACCCATTGGACGATCGTATCCAATTCTTCTTCTACTCTGCTTAGCAAGTCCTGAAATGAACTTCGTTTTTTCTCCGAGGAAAACCCATTGTTTCTCTTTCCTGTTTGTTACTCCACACACAACTATAAAATGATCACAAGTAACTAGTATGACAAATCAAGTATTTCAAGTCTGATGCTTTATGACGCAATTGATGGTGCAATGATGAATCCAATGGTTAATGAGTTATTTTATTGAATGAACATCACATGGAGTTGTCTTGTATTGCTTGGAAATGAAACAGATTTGTATAGCAAAGTACCTTGTTATTGTTTAACTAATATAAGGACATGCTTCTTTATGTTCAAGAGACATGCTCTCAAGACATCTCACATTTTCACATTCTCACACATAACTCTCGGGTCACTATATTTATGGATTAACCTTAATATAAATTATCCATTGTTACAATGGCTGTATATATGAGAGCTATAAGATTGTTGATAAATACTTGCAAATCAGCGGTCTGCTTGAAGCTTAAATTCAATGGTTGCATACTACAATGTATCCAGTCAAAATCAATGCCATTCTTTGTCCGAACAACTTGCACAACAAGTCCTTGTTAAGAGCAAGCAAAGTTCTTCTGATTGTAGACTCCATCAAGATCCCAACGTTTACAACTGCGCAAGTACAATGCAACATGTAATTTAATTGGGGATTGAGACATTGTTGTAAGGTGGGATCTACTATCGGTATATCCCTTTCTTCATTTTCGCTACAATTTTCCTGTCGGTAACCATATAAGGTGAAAAAGCTGGGATCTTCTCTCACAAAACACGGCTTACTGAGATGGGGCCTTAATTTATACAGCTCATTGATTGAGAAGCTCAATAGATACGTGTCTCATGTGACACTGTTGAATAATGTATTTCAACTTATTGTTATTTGGCTTGAACTAAATGTTGTCCCTCTTCCTGGTAAGTGAAAACCCATTGTATTTTGTTTCTTCACACAAGAACGACAAAATGATCTCAAAGGACAAGTAAAAGAATGCAATAAATTTGAATTCTGCTGATTTAATGTAAGATTGACTTGTGTGGCTTGTGTACTCGATCAATGACAGATATCTATAGATAATGCAAGCCTTTCTCAACTGAATTGGATGGTGATTGTGCTATTTGATGGGGTCTAGTGAGAGACAAGGATCATTAAAGTTCATATGGCATGTTTTGGATAGTTTATCATCTCAAGTATTACTTGAGATATAGGAAAATCTACTTGAGAGTTTTTACATCACAGTGTCTAGAGACGAGGAGAAGCTCTTTTAATGACATCATCCTAACTAGTGTTACTAGTACTTGGAATACATGATAACCATAATTGTGCAGTGGTTTTACAACTACTATTGTAGATTAGTTACAGATTTCTTATGACTTATATTAAAGCTGTAAAGAACCAATTCAACCCAAAAGTTTAAGCTGTTAGGTAAGGTTACATTAATGGTTTTATATATCTCAACACGTTCCCTCACATGAGAGCCACTGGGCTTGAAGTGTGGACAATACACAGGCTCACCTACTTGTGCGAAGAAAGAAATTCCACTAGAAAGAGAGTGAGGGGCGGTGAGGATCGAACCCGGTACACCGAGGCTCTGATACTATGTACAAAATTAATTCAATCCAAAAGCTTAAGCTGTTAGGTAAGGTTACGTTAATGATTTTATATATCTCAACAAAAGCAAAGCAAGAGGTACTTCCATTCTAAAAGTAAACTGTAAGACAAGCATGAGAAGGTTAAGTAATGCTTACTGATCAAGTAGTCAAAATCGAGATTTTAATTAAGAGCAAGAAGGGATGGCAAGATTTTAATCGAGATTTTACAATCCATGTCAAGATTGTAAATTGTGAAATCGACACGGATTGTTAAAATCTTACTTTTCTATTTTTAACAAAAAAAGAATATTTATCCATCAACAGAATTGAATTGTTTTTGTGAAAAAAATCGTAAAACTGGTGATCTTACTCTATTTAAATTGCGATTTTGACTACGTTGCTGCTGATCAGTATTCAACTGAAACAACCAATGTTTGTGAGTTTCAGTTTTGGGAGAGGGCACGGAGAAGTCTAGTAGTTAAACAACCGGTGCAAAGGCAATCTCTGAGGACATTGTTGGCTTGCCATATTAATTAGGCTAAATAATCAAGAGTTATTTAGTTCAAGAATTTTGGTTAGCTAACTGGAACGAGCAAAACTGATGTTTTTACAGAGAAAGTTATAGTTCTTCTTCAATAACGACCCCTACTGTGCTAGTATTTGGAGAAATAAACGGCTTAAACTAATGACTATAATTTGTAAGCATAGCAGTGCATCATAAGCAGCAAATTAATTCAATTGTTAACATGCACCATTTAGTTGGATTTGTGGTCACATGGATGCCTCGTAATGTGAGAAAAAAACAAAATAAAAGGGAGTACTGACTTGACCAAACTTGAATTTCATATATTTATATTTAGTTATTCAACTTATAATCAGTTAAAGGTATACTTAGTTGCGGAACTAAAAAATTTATTTATTTTTGCATATTTAATAGTGGGGGACGAAAATTTGTTTTTAAAGAAAATTTTAAATGTATTAAAATTAAAATAATATAAATAAGTAGCCCTTTTGAAATTTTTGAATATTCAACAAATATTATAAGCCCAATTTAATCCCTTACAAAAAAGTCGACTAGTGATATCTTTCAAATTTAAAATAGACTCATGTTAATCATTTTAAGAGATTAACGTGGATCTTCTTTGAATTTCAGAAGTACTACGATTTTAATCAACTTGGTCTATTTTGAAATTCAGATGGAAATCACAAGTTGACTTTTTTTTTCTATAAAAGATTAAATTAGATCAGTAATTTTTGTTTACGAATAAAAAGTACTTTATTTATTATATTTTTTTTTTCAAAGACTTATCTCTGCACCTGCACAGAGGCACAATTGCATGTACGCGCTTGTGGGTACACTTCTCCTTCGATAGATCAGCATTTTACGAACCCAACCGACAAGTGAAATTCTTACGTATGTTAATATATAATGGATTTTGGAAGTAATATTTTGCTGCTATAAGAAATTGGTGAGAATTTTAAAGGATGAAAACATTGAGTACAGGTTTAGTCAATATCTCCAAAAGAAATCTAACTCTAAATTCCATTAATGCACTTCTTCGTACAAAAGTTGCGGGAGCGCAGAAAAAGTATAGTGATTTTTTTTCCTATACAAGTTGAGAAGATTCCTATTGTACAAAGTGTCTCTTCTAATCTATGTTAGTTTAAAACAGTGTGAGATTTATAGGCCATTCAAGCGAGATTTGATGTGAAGGAATTCATCTTCGCTGCATGGAATTGTGAGGCCACCCATGGGATGATCATATCCAAACTCCTCCTCAGCTTGGTTCAGCAAATCCTGAAATGAAGGTTGGTTCAGGTATGATATTGGGATCACAAACCGCGTCTGTTTCTCTCCAACATACACTGCAAGATAGCCCTTTGGAACTTCTACGGATTTTGAAGCTGCTTGGCTAGCAGAGAATGATGCACGTCGAATAGTAGGTAAACGGAAACCCATCTTTCGTGTTTGTTTAGTTTGAAGGAAGAAGAACAATGCAAATTAAAGCTCTCAAATTTAAGAAGAATGTGTTTTATGTTTTGATGCTTCAGGATGCCAATGACTTGTGTTGGCAAGAGTAAGTATATTTATAGTTTTCAAGATCCCCTGAAAACCCATTTACAAGAGAAATGAAAAATGATTGTTGAAGGGGTTAAACGATGTAGGGCATACAGATGCATGAGATATCACGTGGTGTTGTCTTAGAGGCCTCTATCATGTATTAAGAGTGTATACCCCCACCTTCTCAAACAATGGCCAATATGGAGCATCCACTTGCAACCAAATGAGACGTGCTCAAGTGAAAAACCTAATGTTTCTTCATACATTAATTGGTACTCCATAATTTCGCAAACATGCTTTAGACATGTTTACATGATTTTGATAACGTAGCTTAATGCAAATGTACAGCTGGTAAGTGACATCTGCCTCACGAATTATAAGGCAATGGATAGTTACATATCATTTCTGAGGTTTGTGATCATGTCTGTTTTATCTCAAGTGGGGTAACGTGTTGGTCTTATCTTCGCTTCAGAAGGTGAGACTTGTATTATCTTGTATAATGTGGTGATCCTTGAGAAAGTCACAAGACAACACCATGTGACCTCTTATTTGCCCTTGTCTCCCAGTAGGTCCTAGCACTTCTCATCCACCACTCATCAAAGAAGCCAACGGTATCCATTTGTCTATATATATTCATGGCTGCAAGCATATTCAGGACCAACACAAATCATTCACATCCTGAAGCATTCGAAATTCAAAAACTTGTACAAGTCTTCTTTTTTGAGATCTTTATCTTCTCAAGTCTCAACACATATATATAAAAATGGGTTTTCGTTTACCAGGTATCAGAAGAGCATCATTTGTTGCAAATAAAGCATCTTCAAAATCTGTAGAAGTGCCAAAGGGCTATCTTGCAGTGTATGTTGGAGAGAAAATGAAGCGGTTTGTGATCCCAATTTCATACTTGAGCCAACCTTCATTCCAAGACTTGCTGAGTCAAGCTGAGGAAGAGTTTGGATATGATCATCCCATGGGTGGCCTTACAATTCCTTGCAGCGAAGATGTGTTCCAACATATCACTTCTCGCTTGGATAGATGCTAACAATGTGCACATAAGACTGACGTAGACATATCTTAACACAATTTTTGTAACACAGTTTCTTACCTTGAAAATATATATATATATATATATTTTTTTATCCTGCTTTGGAAACTGTAAAAATGTTCATCTCAATGAGAAGTTTATGAAGATTCCCGTATTTGTCTCATGTTCCTTTCAAATATCAATGTGAAAATCAAAGGCATAAGCTGAATGTTCAGTTTATTATGTAGATGAAAAAAAATGAAAAATCCTTATCTTGGTCGTGATAAGGAAAAAAGAGATAAAAATTAAGAGAAAGGTGAAATTAAGTAACTATATTATGATTTAATGATTATAAATAAATTATATGGGAGAAAAATTATGATAGAATTTAGAACGAAATTATTGGATATAGAATTTAGATGAAAATTATGTTAATTTAAATCATAATAATTCTTAAGGTATCAAATTGAATTAAAATCATTGACAAGACATTTAGGACAAGGTTCAATAACAAAATAGCTAATTTTATTTTTTTGTTTTCAAAACAATAATTACATTTAGGACAAAGTTACTCCACCCCAAACTCGCTAGTCGGATAGTGATTTTTTAAAACAATAATTACATTTCATAAGTGAAGAGTTGACATTGGTTTTATCTAATTCTTTGAGATTTTAGGACTAGCCACATAGTTTATCATGGCCTACTATCTTACTTTTGAAATCTTTGTGAACCATCACTTCTTGGTACACGATGGCCCTTGAAACATGGCGTGTTCGACCCAGGATCGAATTTCATCCATATGTAAAACACTGGTCCTAGTGAAGCTAGGAAATTGAAATAGGTAATTTCATTTTTTTTTTTTTATATAGCCACAGCCACTCCCACTTGTTGTCATGATATGATGGGCTTCATTGGGTTCCTGGTTCCAGCTCCAACGGAGAGCCCCATTTGCATATGATAACTTATTCTTCACATGAGCATGTATAATACCCCAAACTTAAGGATTTAATTGATCAATTTTAATTAAATAATTAAGCATGTTTTAGTGAGTAAAATTAAGTATAAGGCTTAATTAAATGAATCTGAGTCACTTTGGAGTTAAAAAGTATACTCAGTGAAAATTAAGGGGTATAAATGGGTACTGGCGAAAGTGCCCAAAATATAAAAATAAAATTATAAATATTCCTAGAATAATATTCTAGACTTTTGGGTAAAGTTTGGTCATTAATGGAGTTGAATAGATAGACGAACTAATACCCGCATTATTTCACTTAACCAATGTTAAGTGATAAAGAACACAAAAGAACCCAAACCCCCCAAGCAACCCGTCGAGCATCAGAGAAGAGGAAAGGAAGAAGGAGAAAGAAGAAGAAGGGAAATGAGGGAGGAAGAGAGAGTGAGAGCAAATCTTAACCGATTGGAGTGATTCAAAAGCCTAAACCACTCTAAATCTTCCCCTCTTTCATAATCTAAGCTTAGTTTGGAGTGGGGAGCATTGTGGTGAGAGATATTGCCTCTCAAAAATTCGGCCCTTTGTGAGATTTTGGGGTTTTGGGGGTTTCAACCTCCATGGAAGCTTGAGGAACACTCATTCCTCTATTGTGTGATCATTGGTGGTAAGTTTCCACTCTCTTTCACATGATTCTTGGAGATTTGCATGAGTTTAGGGTTAATGAATAGTGTTTTAGGGTTTTTATGAAATGTTGAGTAGATTGGCTATGTTCAAGGAAGAATGAGGCTTAGAGTATGTTGTGAAAAATGCTAGGAATGACATTTAATCGGTAGAAATGAGTTTATAGTGTTATTTTAGTATGCTTTGATGTTTGGAGAAATCTAGGCTTGGAACTATGGATTTCCTTGCATTGTTAGCATTGTTTGATTGTATTCCTTGTGTTGATAGGATTGAGGCAAGAGGACCAAGTGGAGTGACCAACCCTTGGGGTTGTGTGCAATTGAGGAAAGCTCAAAGAGCAAGGTAAACCTTTGGACCTTGTGGTTGATCCCATTGAGTGTTCCACCATACTCCGTTGAGGAGAAATGGTTTATGAGATGTGATATGTAATTATGATAGTGATTGTATGCTCATGCATTGATTCATGCATTGATACATGTTATGATTGATTGATGATTATTGGTTGATGTTTGATTGTTTAAGAGTAATTGAGGAATGATTATAGAAGTAGCAATAATGAATGAGGTAATGGTTGAGGATTGTGATTGAGGTTATGCGTGATAGTATTATGATGAGGATGATTGGTAGGAACTTCCCTTGGAAACAGCCCTATGTGGATCTCCATGTGGTTAGAGCCTAAGAGGAACAGCCCTATGTGGATCCCTCTTGGAGGTTCCTAGATTGAGGAAAGGACTTCCCTTGGAAACAGCCCTATGTGGATCTCCATGTGGTTAGAGCCTAAGAGGAACAGCCCTATGTGGATCCCTCTTGGAGGTTCCTAGATTGAGGAAAGGACTTCCCTTGGAAACAGCCCTATGTGGATCTCCATGTGGTTAGAGCCTAAGAGGAACAGCCCTATGTGGATCCCTCTTGGAGGTTCCTAGATTGAGGAAAGGACTTCCCTTGGAAACAGCCCTAGGTGGATCTCCATGTGGTAAGAGCCTAAGAGAAACAGCCCTTTGAGGATCTCTCTTGGAATAGATTGAGGAAAAGACTTCCCTTGGAAACAGCCCTATGTGGATCTCCATGTGGTAAGAGCCTAAGAGAAACAGCCCATAGTGGATCTCTCTTGGAAGTCCATGTGATGCTTGTGGATAAGAATGTGTTAAGCTATTATGATTATGTGTACACCAAAGTGAACCTTAGGGTGGAGTGATCTCCAAGGACCTCTGGTTTACTGTGATATATTCGTATATCTCACCCCGTGTTGTGGGGCATCATTTCAGGTACTGATAGAGGTGAGGTTGATCGAGGCAAGAAGCGTGAGTAGACTGTACCTGATAGCTGGACATGTTGAGTTGCATGCCATTTAGCATTGCTATATGTATATTTTGATGCCACATGATGTATTTTGGAGGACTTAGTGCATGATCATTGTAGTAGTAATGGGTATCTGATACATGGTTACTTGCTTTGATCATGTTCATTTTGTAGCTAAGTCCTTTGGCATGTATATGAGATTTGTAATTAAGACATGATGTAATATTGTAAGTAATGAAGATATTTGTGTATGATGCTTACTGTAAGTTAAATGCATGAATGTATTTTTATGTATTGGATATGTTGAGCTGGAAAGTCAATTAGGTACCTTGTGCTAAGTTGGGAAACGTTGAGAAAACAAAGATTATGCTGCCCAATTTCCGTTAAATCAATGATGAGAGGATGAGAGTTGAGCAATGATATAGGGATATCACAAGCTTGTTAAATAGGTTGTAAAATGTGTAGGATTGATTCCCCAAGAAAGATGCATGAAAAATATGAGTATAGGAAATTGCCCAGAAGAGGGGGCTTAAGCCTGCAAATGGAGGCTTAAGCCTGCTCAGGGGGCTTAAGCGCCCATGAGGGGGCTTAAGCGCCCTGATGCACCTGTGAAGACCAAAAGCTTTCTGCCGCATGGGGCTTTAGCGCCCAAAATGGGGGCTTAAGCGCCCAGGTAGCGCGCTTAAGCGCCCTGGAGCGAGCTTAAGCGCCCTTGGTGGCTAAAAAATGTAAATTCCCTCTGTCTGTGGGCGCTTAAGCGCCCTGGAGCGAGCTTAAGCGCCCTACCCGCGTAGTTTTTCAGCATACACCTGAGTTAGTAAAATTGTCATAACTTGAGCTACAGAGCTCCAAATGAGGAGCGGTTTGAAACCACGCGTAGCTAACAAAGAGATCTACAATATATTAGAAGTTGGGAAATAAATAAGAAGTAAATTAATGTTTTAAAAATGGAATAAGAACATGATATTAAGCTTGATTTATCTGATTCCGCAAAGTAATATGGTTATGATCACGCAATTGGGCATTATAAATTCGGCATGTTTTAAAATGAAAAATTTAACCGGATTTTAATTGAACCCATGTGATTGTAACTGCGCTTAATATCATAATGCGATGTTAACAAACCGGTTCTAGAACGGGGTGTTACATTTTATGGTATCAGAGCAGTTTCGTCGGGAATAACTGCTAGCTATTGTTGAGTATGCTTAGTGTTTGATGCTTTATAGTTGTTTTAGTACTCTTGATGATTATTGCATTTGTGATCACTAAGTGTGGGCGTGATCAACTCACTTCTTTGTGTAACATGTGTAGTGACATGACGAGGCACCGAAACAACCCCGGACCATCAAACACCAATGCTCAGCCAGAACCTGTTTTGGCTGCTCTTGTGAGGCCCAGAAGTGGCCGTGGGGCAACGGGCGTACCGCCTGATCCCGTGGCTGAAGCTCTTGCAGCCGTTCAGAGAGAGTTGGCTGCTAGCAGGCAAGCCAATGAAAATTTGTTAAAGACAAATGAAGACTCGCGGACTGCTATGGCCGCGATGATGACCGAGTTGAGGACGTTGAGGGGTCCTAGGCCCGTGAACCGGCAACCCACTCCTCCTCCTCACACTGCTACGCCTTCTCCACCTCCTTCACAGGAAGAGGGTGTAGCGGGTAACAATGAAGGTGAGGCTAGCCACCATTCTGATAGTCATAGCCATCACATTGAGGTCCGTCAACCACGTGTTGAGCGTGTTGACGAGCATGAAGCTGAAGAAAGAAGATTGATGGCTTTCCGAAAACACAAACCTCCTTCTTTTAAGGGAGGTTATGAGCCAATGGCGGCTGCGAAATGGCTCCAAGCTGTGGAGAAGATATTCAGGGTGATGAGATGCCCTGATGCAATGAAGTTGGCCTACTGTGTTTATATGCTGGAAGAGGAAGCGGAAGATTGGTGGACCAATACCGTGCAGCCATTAGAAGCTGAAGGCCGGGAAATCACCTGGCGGTTGTTCGAGACGTTGTTCTTGGATAACTACTTCCCTAGGGAGGCTAGGGAACAGAAACAGAATGAGTATAACGATCTCAAGCAAGGGTCGATGACAATTGACCAATATTTCGCCAAGTTCAATGAATTGGTGAAATATGCTAACTATGGGAGAGCCTTACCCATTCCGGCCGAGATGACCTCTAAATTTCAATGGGGTCTAAATGAGAAGATGTCTCGAAAGATGTCAAATTGTGACATCCGAGAGTTTAGTAGATTCGTGAACCAATGCCGGAAGGTGGAAGAAGTTTATGGTGTGCCGAAAAGTAAGAAGTCTTCCGAGGCACAAGCATCTGGTGCTAGTGGAGCAATTGGCTCTACTTCAGAAAAGGGTAAGAAGATGGATGACAGGAATATTAAAGAAAGATTACAAGCTAAACAATCTGAGGAAAAGTTTAAGAGAAGCGGGAGTCAACAGAGTTGGGACAATGAAAGACCTCTTGTGCCCCAGTGTGACAACTGTGGGAGGCATCACAAGGGCGTTTGTTTGATGGGTCAAAACGTATGTTTCAAGTGTGCTAGACCTGGTCACTATGCGAGGGATTGTCCCCAAATCGTGGGACGAGTTGCTCATGTGCAAGTGGTCTCTGGTCTTCCAGCAGCGGCACATGTTAGCACTTCGACCCAACCCCAGCTAGAGAGGTTCCCATACTTGACGGGAGGTATGACGCATGTAGATTAATATGACATGCATAGTTTATTGAGGTTGGAGCCACACATGCTTAGACTGTGGACTCAATTATGATTGTGTGACTCGTTATGTCTAGTAATTAAAGACTAGACTATGTATTGATTGCTAAAAGATGGTAAATTGTATGCAATGACCTTTCCATGGATGTAGTGGTATTACCTCCATGAGGATAGTATCCTATGAGATAGAGAATTCTCATGAAAGGTCTATATTGAGGGGAACTTCCCTTGGAGTTAGCCTTCGGGACCTCCTTGTGGTCAGATACCTAAGAGAAACAGCCCATAGCGGATCTCTCTTGGAAGTTCCATCAGATGAGATTTTATGTATGAGGTTATTAGTAGGACCGCAGAAGGTCAGGGTTAAATATCAAGTGAATAGGTATGACCCTTGAGGAAAATGAAAGATAAAAGTGCTGGAACATATTAGTATCACCTAATTATAAAACATAGATTGAATCATGAATGAAACATTTCATCTTATGATAAGATGATGAGGAAAAGAGGAACTGAATAATAGGGTAACTTCGGGAACACAAGAAGAGTTCTCGGATAAATCCATAGATGATTGAATGAGTGGTTTTATCGATTTTGAGGACAAAATCGTTAAAAAGGTGGGGTGAATATAATACCCCAAACTTAAGGATTTAATTGATTAATTTTAATTAAATAATTAAGCATGTTTTAGTGAGTAAAATTAAGTATAAGGCTTAATTAAATGAATCTGAGTCACTTTGGAGTTAAAAAGTATACTCAGTGAAAATTAAGGGGTATAAATGGGTACTGGCGAAAGTGCCCAAAATATAAAAATAAAATTATAAATATTCCTAGAATAATATTCTAGACTTTTGGGTAAAGTTTGGTCATTAATGGAGTTGAATAGATAGACGAACTAATACCCGCATTATTTCACTTAACCAATGTTAAGTGATAAAGAACACAAAAGAACCCAAACCCCCCCAAGCAACCCGTCGAGCATCAGAGAAGAGGAAAGGAAGAAGGAGAAAGAAGAAGAAGGGAAATGAGGGAGGAAGAGAGAGTGAGAGCAAATCTTAACCGATTGGAGTGATTCAAAAGCCTAAACCACTCTAAATCTTCCCCTCTTTCATAATCTAAGCTTAGTTTGGAGTGGGGAGCATTGTGGTGAGAGATATTGCCTCTCAAAAATTCGGCCCTTTGTGAGATTTTGGGGTTTTGGGGGTTTCTACCTCCATGGAAGCTTGAGGAACACTCATTCCTCTATTGTGTGATCATTGGTGGTAAGTTTCCACTCTCTTTCACATGATTCTTGGAGATTTGCATGAGTTTAGGGTTAATGAATAGTGTTTTAGGGTTTTTATGAAATGTTGAGTAGATTGGCTATGTTCAAGGAAGAATGAGGCT